>NW_027115042.1:0-9242 GCF_000696795.3 Halyomorpha halys
AGTTACAAAAAGAAAAAACATAAGTGTAAAATAACAGGGGTATAAAATGAAAAGTACGATATAATAAGAAAAATAAAGGTTGTAAATAGTAAATGAAAAGGGGAATAGTAACAGATATATCAATTTTTTATTTGCTAGATTGCTCATATAGCAATCTAATTAATAAAAAAGGAACTTTAGAAGAAACTACGCATTTGTAGCATCTCAAGTAAAAACTTCGCAGAGCAATCTTTTTGTCTGATGCTTTGGAGGATTATCGAGAATTGAATTAGTGACAAGGTTCGATACTTTGTATGGATAGCTGCATTTAATTTCTGAATGTTTACAGCTGTTTGTAGACAAAGAGCTTAAAGAAAATCTGAATATGAAGTATTTAGAAAGAACGATTCATTCATTTATTTCATTCGCATTTAAATCGATTATATCGTGACACTATCTTTAACACAAAACATTAAAAATCCGATGGCTATAAGAAAAAAGTATTTTTATAAAGCAATATTTTCTATATAATAAGAACAGAGTACTCAAAAGAGTGAATTTGCAAATATTTTCAATGAAACCTCGTTTAAGTGTATCACATAGTGTTTGTTGTAAGTTTTTTATATTTAATTCGTATCGTTTCTTATAATAAATTATTAATTGTCATTATTTAGTTGATAACTAGTTTATGAACAATTTTGGCGATATTTCATCTACTAGGTTACTCTGAATTGTCTATCATAGCTGTTTAAAGGAAATTATATGTGTTTGCGTATAAAAATACATATTCTAAATCATAATGAGTTCTGTTATTTTGTATTTTAATAAAGGTTTGTCGAATCTGATCTTATTTTAAAGACATTCATTAGATTTGTGGTTTTGTCCTCGGATTCGCGATTGGGATAACCAACCTGTCATCTCGTAGAACTTGCAAAAAGATATTTGTTTTGAGAATCTCTTAGGACAATATTGAAATTGAAGTGGAGAAATTATATTTGTATAGCATATCATTTAATCTTTTAGTGATACTACGTCCCATGTACAGCAGCGAACCAAGATCTCTATCTAAGCCTAATATAGAATGGAACGCCACAGATTTTTTTTTTAATTTAAATTATATCAGACTAAAGTCGTTTGTACAATAAGTTGTAGTAAGGAGCAAAATATAAAATTTTCCAGCTCGTCTGAGGTCTGGGGAGTATTCTCAGAAATTTGCCCTTTTTCTAAACATTTTAGGAAAACTGAGATTGGATTAAACTTTTTTTAAATCTGAGAAATCGATGGAATTTTCTTTTTTTAATTAGATCGAAAAATACTTAACACAGGTCCGAGATTTCTTGTCTGTACGCCATAGGATCCGACAAAATTTTCTTTCTTACACTTTGCTTTGGATGGATTCGTAGGTTGTTATGCACTAATTGGTTGTTGTTGTTTTTTGTAGAATAAGAAAAATATATATCTGATTGTATTAAATGAGCTAAAATACTTAAAGCATTACCAAACCAAAAGACGCTGTGAGTAAAGTTAGCTAAAAAATATTTTTAGATAAATTAATTCAGATTTGTTTGTAGCGACCTTAAAATACGAATTTTCATAGAATTCGAAACTAGGAATATTTTTGGTGGATTTTGTTTCCCTTGATATCGGAAGTTCACGTTACCATTCGTAATTCTGTTGGATTTGGATAAAATTCAACGTTCAACGTTCAAAATTCAACCATTTAAAATCTGAATCTCCATTATTTTCATCCACACCAATACAATTTGGATTTGTTGCCTTTATAAAGAAGAAAAATTGATTTCAGATAAAGAATAATTTCTCTCATATTTTATTTTATATATCCCGTTTTACTTTGCTAACGAATGTCGGGTTTCTACCATTTTATGTAGAAGCCTAAATCAATCCTAAATTTCGTTTAAAATGGTAGGTTTGAGTTGAAGTTATTGCAATTCATGTGATTATCAAAGTATAATTAAAGTCTCCTGATAAACTAAAATTTTCAGTTAAAAAAATTTACTTTTCGATTTTTATGATAATGCTCGTGTTTAAGGATTTTTGGAGGTGCGAAAAACTAATATTACTTTTATGAACCATTCATTTCATGTGAAGAAAAAGTAAACAACATTGTGATACCAGTTGAAACATACAAATAACCACAAAAATCAAAAACCGCTTCTACTAAAGTAGGCCTAAAAAATTGTTTTAGTCATAAGTATGTTCGTTTTTGGCATCCTTAAAAACTCTTAATATTAATTTTCGTAGTAATAAAAAATTATTTTTCTAGAGCGTTTTAGAAAACTTATATTTCGCAGATAGCTATAATACTAGTACACTATTGAAACGACTGTTTGAGCCGACTGACACAGCAAAGCAGGCTAAGTAAAATATTTTTTTTATTTCGAAGAAAATTCACATTTACTGGCTTTTAAGAACACTAAAAAAGAATATGACCTCCATTTTATTAAAATAATTCTTTTGTGTCCAACTTTACCTGAAATATCTTTTGGTTTTTTAAATTTTTTATATGTTGAAATAGATGATAAATACATTTTATCATTCAATACAATCATAACAATTTCCTTTTTCATAACAATTCTTATTCCAAAAAAAAAAAATAATCAATTTCTATATGGCCTTTGAATCTATACAGAGCAAATGGAGGAAACGAAAGTATAAAAATTGCTAAAATTATATTTTTCCCAGCTCCCAGGGCACATTGGTATGATTCCTCAGACATAAGTTTAATATTTTTGACCTTTTATCACAAAATTTCTCTGGAATTGGCGATCCCCCATCTATAATTTCCCTTGTAATTCAGAAATTATACCATTGTAGACCATCATGGGCCATCATTTACTCCAGAGGGGTACTCCAGCAACTTAACTTAGCTTACAGACTGATTATTGCCATAAATTAACTAATGAGTCCTTCTCATTAAAATGAAATAAATAAATAAAAACAGATGTTCATAACTATAGAAAAGGTGCAACAGCAAAGTTATATCTTATTTAGAGGTAAAACACAGTGTTCCTATAGATTTTCTACCGTAGTAAACAATACTTAACAATAAATAATCTTAATTAATTATTTATTTAGCTAATTAGATAAACACATTTTGTTTATTCAGTATATAATATTAACAAGCACACTGGGTTAATTCAAATGTGAATTCCATAAATTATCCGAACCATCCTTACCAAATCATTAGTGGAAATTTTGTATTTATTGTTTTCTCCAAATAACCAAAAAAAGTTAAATTGGGATAAATTATCTTTCCTAAGACAGTAGGACATTTTCAACTTGTCTTAAAAATCGCTCATAATTTTTACTCTATTGGTATTAATCACTTTATGTACTTAGCTTCAATCTCTTTCATTTTTAGCGGGTGAAGAAGAAGACTGGACCGGTAATGGTGAAGAAAGGAAAGGTGACGAAGAAAAATCGGTAGCAGAAAGAGAGGAGAAAAAGATTAGGCAGCCGGAAAATTCTGCACCAGCAGCAAAACCAGAAATAGCACTAGGTGAGTTCTTGATTTGAAGAAACACTAAATTTTATCCACATTTATTTTATATCAGATATATTAGCAGTATTACCTTTTTCTGATTGTATTTTTTCCAACTTTTTTTTTTTTAACCTAAACGTACTTTATTTTTTGTAGTCCCTAATGTCTTAAAAGAGCCTCTAAAGGGTCAGTCAGAATGACCATTGTCATTTAAAAGCCAGACTGATCTGACTTGAATTACAAAATCCTGTACATTATCAGTCCGACTGACTGTTACTTATAAATAAGATATCAAGCAGTAAAAATCTTGAGCAATATTTCTTCCGATTCGTAACCAACAGAAAACTTCCTTGGCCATTATTTTGGCATTTACTAGCAAGAATAAAGTGAAAAGCAAGATAGGAATAAATTGCTTGCAGCCTCCCCTCAATGATCAGATTAAAAAAATGTATCCGTAATCCATCAGTATTACCCCAAATGATCAATCTAAACTTTCATCATTGGTTTTACTGCCATTCTGACTGACCATTTAGAGATCCCTTTGAACTTTCTCCTTCACTTGAAATCCTGAACTTTTTCATTTTAACTTTGGAGTAAGAAGAAGTCAGAGTCATGAGTGTCCTTACACCATGAGTGTAATTCCTAGAGGAAAAAAATTAGGTACATGTAGGCTATTAGATAGCCAATTAACTAATATTTTAGCCCTCAGTCTGTTATAACTTTCTTCACTGAAAAATGAAATTATCACAATAATTAGATGAAATAAAAAATATTGTTCCTTTTCCATATTTAGTAATTTTTAGTCAAAATATATTTATCTTTTTTTGCAGTGCTCACGTTTTATATCCTAAATTGTTTAAAATTAGCCAATTTTCTTTAGTAACCACTGAATTTCATTCGATAAAGCTTAGTAATTTTTATTAAAAAGAATATTCTGTATATATTGGTTAATTATCTTGTTTGAGTCTTGTATTAGTTCAATTATAACAAAACTAACTAATTTAGTTACTAGTAACTAAGTAACTATTTTTTATTAATTCATATTAAATATCCAATGTTTTAACAATTTAATTGGACTATAGAGTAATGCAAAATTATTTAAAAATAAATATGATTTCTCTCATTGGTTTGTGGTTATAGGTTAATTTTTTACTGTATTATATTTTACCTGAATAATAAAATTTGATACTTACTTTCCATATTACATAAAAATACCCTAATAAGATAAATGTAATATTAAAACTGTATATATATATTTTTTAATGTTTGTCTAAAACATTGAAGTGATTAGTTATATTACAGAATGGTTTTGGTTCAATTAACAGGTGTTTTTGAATACTTTAGATCATCTTTTGATTTTTTAAAAAATTGGAAAAAATTAATAATTATTATTCAAGGAAGATGATCAGAGTGAGATAAAAAAAAAAAAATAACTCAAATAGTACAAAATAATTTATTAAGTACCAACATTTCAACTATCTTCCAATTATTATTATGGTTTGATTACTGGCCAACGTTTTTATTATTTCCATATATTTCGAAAAATATTTATATATTTCAGATAGATAAATAAATCAACCATTGCTAATGTATTATTTTTTTCCAGTTTCTAAAATTCTTCTTTACATTCCTCCTTAATCATAAAACCATTATTGTATTAATTTCTTTTGTTCTATGAACTGAGACCTTAAATTATATTTATTAAAAATATGACAGTAAAAACTTTTATAAATAATTGAGATTCATTACTGTTAATAATGCAATCTTTATTAAATTTAAAAATAATGAAAATTTTATTTGGTGATTTTTTTTCACTATTTAGAAAGTAAATATTTTTGTGTTATTTAAGAACCATGTAGATATTTTGACACATCTAAAAATGCATTAGAGTTGAAACATCTTAAGTATTTATCAGATACAAAGCATTATCTGTTTTGATAGGTTTCCTGTGATTGATACACCACTCAGTATCTTTATGATGGGCTATATCTCCTAGACATCTTGATCAGTAGGGCATTGTTATGGTTTATTCTTGTCTCTAAACAATATTTCAAAATGTTATCTGAGCATAGAATATTTTGGCTTTTTCCATGAAAATATCTTTGAACCATTTCTGCTTTGATATCCTTTAAGGAAAGATTAGTAATTTGGTGCCAAATTTGGTAGGTTATGTACTCAGAGTGAGTGTATTATGAATAATCAACCATTTGTTACGATTCTACTGAAGTATTTTTAACAATTATTTCATTTTTTATACAGAAGCTGACATTTAACTAGTTGTTTTATTTAACTGTTTATTTTTACTTATGTCTTTCTGATTCTGATCTTGTCTATATAAGTTCACAAATTCATTCAGATTTTCTATAAAACCTGAAATGAGAAAAAATTGATAGATTTAGTTTGTCTACTTTTCTATGGCCTCTGTGAATACATTATAATCAAATAAAATCAGGCCTTCTAGATTAGTGTTCTTCCCATAAAAAAAAAAAAAAAAAAAAAGTCAAGTAGAAAAACAGTATAGTTGCATATGATGCCCACTTCATGAAATCTTTTTAAACTTGAGAATATAATGCTACACATGTTTCAATCAGTGAATTTGATATGAAGTAAAGCACTAATTTTAAGTAGAGACTTTTAACTAAATATTTTGAGATGAAGTTTAATTCTTATGATTTTGATGGAAACTTGGGGTGTGTTACAGGTTTGTCACCGTACGCTTGTGGCCCGTGCGGAATAAGATTCTCTTCGCCTAGCACCCTGGAGGCCCACCAGGCCTACTATTGTTCCCATAGGCCTCCCTCTACTTCAAGGGGTAAGTATCTTAGAACAATCTAATTTGGGTGGGAAAAGTCAGGAATGTTGCTTTAGCTCCCAAACTTTAATTGATCCTTTTTATCTACACCAAGTAAACTAATAGAGAAATATTAGTACTAACAATCTTCTGGTATTCCTAATGAAAGTTTGAAGGAACAGCTATTGAAGGGAGGAAGCCTTGTGTTGAGGTTAAATAATAATATAATATAATATAATATAATACATTTTTTAAACTCTCTAATAATTAAACCTTCAATTCAGTAACTAACCTAAAATGTTGATAAAATTTGTTCATTGTTCTTGTTTGTATGATGAATTATATTTCAATTATACATGGTTGATGCATACAGAAAAGATGAAATCCTGATATAGTTTTTCATCTTTTGCTTTCCAGTTTAAATCATATTTTTACAACATATTCAATTTTTTTTTTTAATTTACAAACAACTTTTGGAGTAAAGTTGTCTGTAATTTGATTTCTTAATAAAATCATACAATGAGAATTGTATGTTTTCATTAAAAGATAACAAATTTGTTCTTTTAAGTTTTCTGGATAATTCATTCCAACCTTTTTTAATTTATCTTTCTTTTCATTATCCAGTTATATTTGAGCTGTTTTAATGAATTCAGAGCTTCATTATTAAAAGAGAAAGTTTCGTGATGATGATAATTGTTAATTTACTCATTTTGATATATGTGATCCACTTGTTTTATTTAGAACATATAAGTATTTTTACCTTTTATATGTTTTTACATATTTTCCGATTTGAATTACTTTTTATAATGGTATGGAATTGTGCTCAGTACATATAAGAAGCTATTAAAATAATTTGACATAATTGACATATCTGTTCTCAAGGAACTCTTGATGGTCTGGAGATGTAATTTAGTATGCCTGGATAAAAGCAGTATCGGTCCTAACCTGGTTCAGTCAATATTTAATTATTAATAGAACTTTGAAATGAACTTTGACACTCCTCAGTGCTTAGAATTGGGAGGCATCGTCTAACTAATTATCAGATTAGTAAAAAGGACTACTTGGCCCTTATGCTTTTCTCTTCACAAATATTGGTACCAATATCTCTCTTTGTTTTGTTGGATTGTTTTTTCTATTCTTCATTACAATAATATTACAATGTAATACTGGTCTTCTGTGTTTGTTAGTTTCTTAATTTGTTTCTAATGACCTTGCGAGCTCATCATAAATAATTGTTTACTTTATAACAATGTATTCCACAAATCAATGCCTTATTAGTTTTGACTCAATAATTATTTCAAAACATTCAAGTATTATATAATAATGATGGTGATCTCAATTATTAAAAATATCGGAAACAAACCATTACGTAAAAAAGTACTAATACTGCTTATTCTTTGGTTTTGCTTTAAAAATCTATGTATATATTCTTTTGTTTCTAGTGGACGGCGACAGTGGTGAAGACAAGGAAGAAAGTGGTTGTGAATCAGAACCAGGTCCAAAGAGCCCACGCTCTGGTCGCCTCTACCGGTGCCCTCACTGTTCCTACTCTGCTGACAAAAGGGTCAGCCTCAATAGGCACATGCGGATACATGGTGGTTCCCCTGGGTCTGTTGCACCCGAGCCTATTTCACCAGAAAGGATCGATAGGTACTGCCAAGACTGTGACATCAGGTGATTCTACATTATTATGTCACCTTTTCATTACATTATTACCTCTAATGTCACTTATTTTATTATTAATTATAATAATTTGTATTCATATTTCATTTCTTGCCCTTGTATGTCAATTCCTATTAGTTTATTACTGAGATCTCTATAACTTTTATCTCTACAATGGTCCACATGCATTATTACTCCTTAACTCTTATCCTGTCCAACAGTTTTCATCAACAGATTTCATTTTTTGACTTTCACTAATTAAAAATCTATGTTTTATTTTATTTTTTTATCCTCATTTTCACATGTCTATAAAAACAACTTCTTGAAAATCAATCGAAAAACTAGAAAGATCTTGGAAAAACCTATATATTAAAACCATGGAATTTCAGTCCAGAAATATTAAAAATTAGACTTAAGACAAAAATAAAATAGTAACTGTAAAGTTTTATTAATGAGCAGGCTCTTTGTTGCAGAGGGAGTTAGGTATTATCCCAGCAACCTCATAATGCAGAGGGGCCAGTTCAAGTTGGCTTGGGGAATTGACTTTTACTTTGTAAACTTGGTAACATGGCAAAAATAGGTTGGTTACCTGTAGATAACTCCCTTCCTCCTTCCCTCATTTATCAGAAATAACCAAACAGGGTGTAAACAAAAAAAATAAAGAAAAGAAGTGTTATTGATAAAATAAATTGTTTTTAATAAATAAATGAATTTAACTAATCAATGGAAAAATTCAGAAAAAAAATCTAAACTTATTGAGTAAAATTTTATATCTTGAGTGAAAAATCCAAATTTTAAATATTTAATATTAATGTATTCACAATTTGTATTGTGGAAATAACAAAAAAAAATAAAGTTAAAGCTTGTTTTATCCCAAAATAATTAAAAATCCACCCCAAAAATCATTATCTCCATAGTTTTACCTGAATATATTATATAACTATATTATTTGATCATATATTTTTATAAAATACAATTGTACTTACTCATATCTCATAGCAATTAAATTTTTTTAATCCTTTTGGAATTATGGTAACTATGTCACTTCTTTTATTGAATTATTATTTTAAGAGAAGACTGATGACAAATTATAAATATTAAATAATTAATGAATTTAAAATACCAAATAATAAAATTTGAAAATACTTTTTTTTTTGACAAATTAATGTTTTTATTGAAGAGTAATAATACAATCTGCCACAGTTAAGGGCAATGAGTATTAGTGATCTTAGTAGTCATTCAGACAATAAAAGAAAAAAAAATATTAGTAAAATAAAATAAAGTAAACAAAGAAAATAAATATAATTA
>NW_027115043.1:0-3495 GCF_000696795.3 Halyomorpha halys
CCCATCAGGAACCGATAGAGATACATAATATAAATATATAGTATAAATACATAATATAAATATACAATATAAATACAAATACATAATATAAATACATTGATATATGAATAAATTTAAATATAATACCTGTACGGGGAACCCCCAGTCGGGCTTAGAAACCCCAAGCCCCGTACACGGCATATTGGAACATACCTTAAAACTCATATTCTTTAAACTACTCGTCATAGGAGGACAGAGATTTATAACGCTTTAAATTATAATTTATTTGTTCTTTTACATATTTAAACTTTTAGCCAAATTAGTGAGGTAAAAGCACTTTACGAAACCTTGCGTCGCTTTTTCATGATTTGAATATCTTTCAGTTACAGTACTTCATACTTTACATCCCAACAACGCTGTGTACAATCTATAGAATATGTCAAATTGTTATTTCATACTTATTTAGGTATTGTATAAAATTTCAAAGATTTCATACTCTATCATTAAATATATATTTTTATTCGACCCCAACGGAAATTAAGTTTCCTGGGAGTGGCGAGGTTGGAGGGCGAGTGGAAGTCAGATAAATGCTCAAGTTTAAAAAGCACTAATGACATTTCCTTGAATCATTATAAGGAAATTAAATACACTGTTTCTTCAAAACTGAGTTTACATTCATTTGAATATTTAATAAGGGGTTTAACAGTATAGAACATTTTAAAATTAAATATTTACCCAATGCTTATAGTTCTTATTTTGTAAGAAAATACCATTTGAAAAAAAAATCCTTGAGAATGTATATTATTTTAACATGGTATTTATTAAATAAAACGTTATTATACCAGGCGACTTCAGACATCGCTTAGTATTTAGATAATAATTTAAAATTCCCTTATTATTAAAAAATAATAAAAATAAATTGCCTACTCAATTTTACCATAGAAACTGTGTCACATTTTTTGGTACAAACCATTATTAAAAGAAATAATTTACAAATATTTCTGAATCCATAACACAAAGTCACATATGCTATAAAATACTTCACTTTAATACTGCTTTAATAGTCAAACTTCTGACAACAGTTGTTCTTTTATTTTGTATTTAACGTCGTAGATTATTTATTTGATAACATCCCTATTAGCAATGGAACAGTTGATAAAATTAATCGAATAAAAAAATCAAATCGATAGTCGATAAAAGGTTCTATCTTTGGAATAAAGTACGTTCCAGTTCAAAATGAAATAAAAACGTTTATTTTATCAGATGTTCTACTTATAATATAAAAAAAAAATGAAATAATTTTAATTATTATAATTAATTCGTTTAAAATAAAGTAATTAATCCATTTAAAGTGCTATTAAATTAAAGCAGAGATATGTCTCAAAAACATGACTGAGACAAAATAAAATTGGTAAATTTTGCTAGAATAAGATCGATTACCTTGCTCTGACAACAGTAAATATCAAAAGAAAGCAAAATTTAAACTTTTAATAAAAATTTAAGTTTACATCGGATCTATTTACATCATTTATTTTAACTTAGGAAATTTATTTATTATTTATTCACTGCATTTTAGAATATAAAGAGGAATCCATATATCCACTTTCTATTCAGTAACTGAAATAGGCCCTCTGCATGTCTATTTAAGCTATCCTTCCCTTATCTATTTTTCAATAAGAAGCCAGCAGCTTCTATATAAAATAGGCCGGAGTGAGTTTAAAAAATACACATGGAGAGTTTTTTTTTGCTTAGGTATAGACTAATTTTGAATAGGAGGTGCCAGATTTGAAGAATGTCTAATATTCATTGATAGTTTCGTACTATACAAAAATAGATATATCAAGTTTTAATAATAAACAATTATGAGTGAGTATTCGTACCTCAGATGGTTTCCTCATTATAACTCAGTTTCATAATTACATGTTCCCCGTTTGTGTCAGAAAATCCATGATCTGTTTTGTCAGCCTTACATCGACTAAGCGATCGGAGATATCCAATTCCATCACTGCAAAGTGAGTACCAAAAATCTGAAAGGGTTCGATGGAGACCAAATAATAAATCCCCAGTACCACATTTAGTCATGTAACGATTTGTTTAGTTCAAGTAACAAATCAAAATTTTCAATCTTTAAGGTTAATGCAGAGTGCTGCGACGCGCACTTTGGAAATAACTGGGTTAATGGATTTAGTATTTTTCAGGTTTTTTTTTTTCATTCTAGCATAGATCCGCGACTGAAATAAAAATACATTTCTCCTATTGCGACACTGATTGCATTTGCTTTGTTTTTCCAACATGTATATCTTCTTTGTTTTTTTTTATTTTGTGCCCTAATTTTCATCAGTAAAGCTTTAGTTTTATTATGTTCTCATTCATATTGTTAAATGTTGATCCATCCGAACCGTTCCGTTTTCCTTCCACATCTTACGTCCCGTTTACGTCAAATATTATAAAGTATAGATTAATTTTTGCAAACTCGCTCTCCTTTCTGTTTCCATACCATATTCGTTCAATACTGAGGACAACATTTTTTTTTTTACGGGCAGGCTCAAATGGTACTGAAACGACATGAATAGGGGTAATAAATTTTCTCCCCAGTTATTCGTTGCAGGTTACCAATACAATAGAAAAGTGAAAGACAAAAATTATTTGAATTATATTTATAAAATACTCTATACGATTTGAAAATCAATATATACTGTGATAATAATTGCCTGTTAATAAGCTAAAGTACTCACAAAAAATTGGAATAATATATAATTTCTATACATTATTTTTTTTTATTAAGAAATTTTCTTCGTTTAATGCAGTCGCAGTTATTATTAAAAATATATATCTTTACTAGTTGATCTACCCTTCAGTGCGTTAGGAAAGTAGCTACCAGAAAATACCACTAGTTTATTTCCACAAGATTCTCTATGAGCATTATAGGTTGTGCACTTGTCAATGATAGTGGAATATTTGTATTCATTCCCATTCACCACACTTCAGCTATGAACAATATAAAATGCCTAATCAAGTAATTTAATTTAGTTTTTCACAAAGATAGGGAATCTAATATTAGACTATTTGTTTTCTAATATATTATCACCTACCCATACTAAAATCATTCTCCCAATGTATCATCAAAAAGGTTCGCCGACTGTGGCTCTATGATCACTTTAATGATTTATCACATATTACTACAGAATGATATTTGGAACTCGGTAAGTATCACCGTCCACCATTTTGGTTCTAAATAGCGGCTGATTTGAGGTTTCTTACTCCCTATTTCCCTTTAAATAACCCTTTATAAATAATTATTAATTCTCTCTTTATATAAAATTAAAACCACACTTATGATACTTTTCTCTTATAGTGAAAAGATTATTATGATTTACATTAAACGCCAAATATCTTTTATAAACCATTAATTTTATAATTTAAATTTATAAATTATTCATCCCTCTATTCTCTGTCCGCTGGTGTTCCTCAAGGTAGTATCCTTGGTCCCATCCTCTACACCGTCTATACAGCTGA
>NW_027115043.1:3955-4183 GCF_000696795.3 Halyomorpha halys
ATTAAGATAAATTCCAACAAATCCCATCAAATCACCTTTACTCTTCGTCGTAAACCTACAGACTGCCCTACAGTTTCATTTAATGATGTTACTCTTACCCCTGTCGAACAGATCCGCACTATGGACTACATTTAGACTGAAAAGACAGGAAACTGCACGTCGATTTCGACTATTACAGCACTTACTAGACAAACGGTCTAAACTTCCAACACATTACAAAAGACTGAT
>NW_027115043.1:4563-14799 GCF_000696795.3 Halyomorpha halys
TTTGTAAACCTTAATTTTTTTCTAATAATTGAGCTATTTTCAAAATATTTATAATTCAAACAACTGCAATTGGGATATAATTATAACTGTGATATAGCTATAATATAAATAGCATTTATAAATCCTATTTGCTGTATATGCTGGTGGTTGTAATCTTGACCTACAATTTCTTAAAGTCTTGAGAGCTTAAGAGTATGTCTGTTCCTGGTTCTACTGAAGTTGTCCTAACCCACTCGACTGACCGGCGTGGAAGAAGTTTTATAATCTTTGATATTTTAGAGGCAGTACTTTTTCATTTCTTAATTTTCATAGGTACATTTCAAAATTCAAAATGTACCTTATTATTTAAAGAGTTGTCCCACTTCACTTATTTGCCACCTCCTACCTTGTAAAGATCTTTATTAACGTTTAAAAATATAACCAACTTTTGATAATGCTATTTTATTTTTGATCGTAGAACACCATATTAAGTTCCATTTTAATTTTATCTAAAGCGAAACATTACAATTATTAATAAAAGGTTTTATTGAGATATATTTTATTATAAGGATTCACTGTTATTTGTTTGTTTAATTTATTTGTTCATTATTTAATAATTGTTTTATATATTATGATATATTTTAATTCAATATTCCAGTAAGTAACGATCTGCATGTTTAAGTAAATAAATAACACTATAAAACTCTCTCCCCCTTCCGTGACCAAAATACTTTCAGACAAACCAGTCAAAGTTTAGTAATTGATTAGTTGAGTAAATTAATTTAATAATATTTATAATTAAAAGTCAGGAGAGAGTATATTTGCATATGTAGTAGAGTATATATTTATTTATTTATTTATTGATATTGTAATTATTTCAACAGCGAACAAGAATAACTCCGCACATAAGCACGAAGGGCATTAACCATGGGAGTGATAAGGTGGGTGTGATGGAGAGATAACTGTAGACTGGCGGCGGACAAAAAACAACCGCTAAGTCCTTCTTCCATAGCCCACTTCTAACTGACCATCGCCCTTCTTCAATAAATTCATGCCCCTTGATCACTTTTTCTGCTCCTTCAGCTGCTTCGTGCTGTGTCATATTATAACTGACCGGAGTCCTTGACTTTCTGGGCTGTCATGGAAACTGAGCGAATTCCAGACTTTAAAGTGTTTTTTTTGTTGTTTTTTCCTATGGATTTTGTTAGATAGTTACCATAATTCACAGTTAATACATAATTTAATTAATCACATTTATTTCTATATAAAAAAAAACAAATTCAAAGTGATTGGTATTTCAATGAAACTATTGGATATTTTGTAATTAGTCGGAGGTGAGGTATGTAAAGACTTTTTTTTCGAAAATTCCTGGAATTTGGTACGATTAGAAATTTAATTTTAATGCATTGACAGTAAATATTTTTAATAATATCGGTATACTTTTTAATTCTTTTTGGTTGGCAATGCTCAAGCTTCTTTCTGATATAAATTATATTACATATAAGATAAATATTTAATACTGAAAAAAATGCAAATTACTAACTCTTAACTTCTAAATAACCTTCCACAACAAGGTCTTGATTTCAATATTTGATAAAAAAATTCTGTTTTTAGACCAACTGTTAAGCAAGGAAGTGATTTGGGTAGGATGATTCTCAACCACCAGGTTTTTCTTCCAATCTATGCTTTATAAAAGTAGTGTCTTTGTTTAACCTTTTGTTTTTACTAGATTTTTTTTTATAAATTCGTGTTCAGACATCTTATTTTTTTTTTTTTTTTTTTTTAAAAACACATCGGGTATTATAACATCTGAAATTATTTCAACGACTGAGAAAAACAAATTCATGAATCGATTTAGTAAAAATTTGAATTATGACAATATTTTCTTATTCTTTAGGACCTTAAGAGCTAACTTTAACTAAATTAAAAGAATATTTAACTATGTACCATAAATAATTATGAAGCACTAAAATTATAAAACAGAATGCAAATTGAAATGATTCAGATATTATATTTAAATTACAAAAATATATTATTAATATAATACGATTATTAAAAAATTAATAAAAAAATGAAAACTTGTAAAATAAGAAATTTCATTGGGCTTATGAACAACCTACATAAGTTACACGAACCAAAGTTTTGTATTTCGTCAAATATCTAAAAAAAAAATAGATAATTGATTAGGATTTATAAGCTTCATTTTCCAATCTAAAAAAAAAAAATCAATCGCTAGCACAGTTTTTGTATTGTTGATTGATAGTGAATGAGTGAGGCCAAAGAGAACTGAAAAATGCAGAAAACGGTTTTAGGTAAATGCTCCATGACTTCGAGAACAGGTTGCAGAGCAATTACTGACGATCTAGCGGTCTCTCCCCCTCCCCACCACGGTGAGCTGGCCTGCCCTGAGAAATGTTTTAATTAGCTCTTATATTGGTTTATATTTCATCCAAGGAGAGTGGGTGACAGATCCTTCAGTTCTCCCTCCTCTGTTCCACAGCGTGCATTACTCTCAATGATGAAAGTGAAGTAGCAACGCTAATTCCGGCTTTTATAGTAACTTAATAATGACAAATCATACTTCCAATTAATATGACTATTAATGTTAAAGATAATTGTAATAGTAATACTTATTCATTCTTTTTATGTACAAGTATCCAGTATATCTGTTCTAGGCGGGACCGAAAATTACTTTTTAATGGGGAGAGAGCAACCATTCGAAGAAAAATTAATTTTATCGAGATTATAAGAGATTAATTTTACCAAATAAAAAAATTCTCTCATGACTTTATTAATTTTATTGTAATATACGGTTACAATATATTTGTAATGTTCCAATCCGAAAAAAGTATTTTATATTCCTATAAGGGTCATATGGGAATCAAACCATAACTGTTAATAAAACCAATCCTGAAGTTTTTAGATCACTCTTAATATACAAACTAATATTTTAAACTTTCAACCATACACAAAGCCTAGGATCCATTTTTCTACTCGGAAAATTCGGCAGATACACTTCTTGAAAAAATTTAAAGACCTGTAGATCTTTAATTAGGTTGTATTTATTTATATTTCATTTCTGTGAATAATATTAAGTTTTTTATTTCATCAAGTTTTATGTTATAATCGTTATTACTCAACAAATATTACTATAATATAATTATAATATTTTTCTTACGTGTGAAAGCAATTATAACCATCAGAAATTTAACTCCCTTAAAACTTATTATAAAAAATATAATCCAAAAAAAAAGTAAAATAAATTTATTCTTTAACGATATACGAGAGAGAATAGTATAATAAAAAAATCATTACTATAAAACATTAATCAATGCAGTACAACATGTTTGCAAAGAGGCATGCCGTATTTGTTGTCGTGATCGAAGTGTCAGTTCACACTCTGTATTTAGGATTTCCAGACGAGACGGCTATCCTATTATTAGGTAAAAATTTCCTGCGAGATGAAATTCGAATCTACACTCACGAATTCGGGTACATCAACTACCAAATACATCTGGGTTACCATAAAAGCTGGAATCTAGTACTAAAACTGAAGTTTGAATCCTTCGTAAAATCCTCAATGCTCCTTACTTTGTCACAAACAAAATCATACGTAAAGACCTTAGTGTTCCCTATGTAACCGATCTAGTCCGAACCAGATATCACTCCTTCCTTTATAAACTCTCTAACCACTCAAACCCCCTAGTTTCTAACCTTGCATCCTCTTCCATTCCTGACAATCCTCCGAGCCGCCTGAAACGAAGATGGCCACGAGACCACCTAATGTAAAATGTCATTAGAGTGCTACCAATGGGTAGTTTCTCTACACGCCTGTAACACTCCAATTTAACTTAGATCATATTTACTAAATGTATTATAATGTACAGTTGTAAATAGGAATAAATAAATATTAAAACAAAAAAAAATTCATAAATATTGATTTTCCACAATATTCAATTAAAATATGCTCATATATTGGCGAATAATATAAATTCTCAAGGTTTTGATTAATAATTTGTTTTTATTTCAGTATATAAATCAAATTATTTTTGTAAACCTTAATTTTTTTCTAATAATTGAGCTATTTTCAAAATATTTATAATTCAAACAACTGCAATTGGGATATAATTATAACTGTGATATGGCTATAATATAAATAGCATTTATAAATGCTATTTGCTGTATATGCTGGTGGTTGTAATCTTGACCTACAATTTCAAGGCCAGCTAATGTAAAATGTCATTATAGTGCTACCAATGTGTAGTTTCTCTACACGCCTGTTACACTCCAATTTAACTTAGATCAGATTTATTAAATGTATTATAATGTCCAGTTGTAAATAGTAATAAATAAATATTTTAAAAAAAAATCAAGTTTAGGAAATGTGCGGTCACTATTTCTTGTAGTATTTTGGATATTAAAAAAAAAAAAAAAACTAGGCAAAAAATTGATAATTTTTCTACTAAGAAGTATTTACAAATCATATCGTTTTCTATGTATATTTATTTAAGTATATTTGATATACTTTATATATTTTAAGTGAAAAATTCCTAAAATTTAATATATTAGGGACTAAATTCTATTTCAAACGTGTTTTGCCCTAAATACGAAGAAATTCTTAGAACATACGTGTTCCTCAGGGCACCTAAGCAAACATTCGGTATGCTTGCACTGTGAGGGATGTTTATTCAATTCCTTACAGTATGTATGCCAATGTGTAGAGCAGATCCACTGAATATGGATGATGATCTAAACCCATTATCCTACATTTAGCATTGTATGAATAAACAGTTAAACTTCCATTGGAAAGTCATAGGAACCAATTGTGAGTAAATCAACATACAGGAATTTCTAAAATAGTTAAATATATGTTTGTTTTAAAATAGGAAAATATGACTGAAAAGGAAGTAAGTTATCTGAATTATAGTAAAAATGAGATGAAAAGTAAATAAAAAAAATATTATTAATATTTTATTGTAAATAAATAACTAATTAGAGAACAACTGGATCATAAAATCTGTATCGGATAGTTTCGTTTAAGGTCAATAGCGATTAGATTTATTAACCAGGACTAATAAGCATTTAATTTTTAAAAAAGTTTCAATTTTTAATTAAAATATATATTAATAGTAGAGACCAAAGAAAAATAACCAAACTTATGTTAAGTAATCAAATTTCACTTCGATGTTACTTAAATGCTTGATAGTTTGTTATAAAACGGGATGATTTAAAAATATATTTAACACTCAAGATTGAACCTTGAAATTTAATATTAGTAAATTAATACCTTTCGACTTAATTTTTCGATTTTAGTTGATTTTCAACTAAAAAAAAAGTTCTGAAACTGCAAATGACCAAATGCCCATTACATTAAATAAATGATTCTACGACTAACCTGTAGGTGGGATAAATCCATTTTAGTGTATACTTCTGAATATATGGTTCATTTGCTTGAATACTTGCACATATCACAATAGGAACATTATTGATTTAATTTATAATCTTAAAATTTTCTTAAATAAATAATTTAATTTCTATCCATTTTAGTCTCAACACATTTTATTTTTCTTATAAATCCGACGCTTCGGCCAATCCTCAGGGACAATATTAATACAATTTTGGAACTATATGATTTAAAAACTCTAACACCATGCAGGCTATTCTGCCCAGGTCAAATTAATTTCTAATTAGTCAATTTCCCATTAAAACCAAAATTAAAATCATTTATTACAGTCACTATTTGTTAAAACGTTATCACCTTGATAAATGAAAAGTGTATTCCATAAATATTTATAGTAGTTCCTAAAAATTCTACTGTTCTCATTTATTGTTGTGTGTTTTTCATAAATCATAATGTAACAGGTAAATATGTTGAAACTACGTTGTCGAATAATACGATTAATAGCTTTGTAGAGAAACCATAGAGTATTTTGCACAGATTAATTATCTTTAAACGTGTCCCATTTAATTGTTTGTAGTTTATTTATTTTTAGATTAGAAAATAAAACCAAAGAATAAATATAAAATAGAATAAAAAATATATTATTCGAAAAAATAAATAAAAAATTATATTTTTTACCGTTTTTTAAATTGCTAGATAAATTCTATATTGATATAGACTCGTTATTAACTAATTACTTCAGAAATTAATAAGGCAATTAGAAGTTTTACAGCAGTATAATGAAACTGAGAGTAATTATTTCAAGAAAATCGTCTCGTTAGTGAGCCATTAAAGAAAAACCCTAATTGGGTCGATAACTTCTACGGTATAAAACTGGTATCGTTAAAAAAAAAAGTTTTATTTTCCTTCATTGGATGTAAACATGTTTTAGTTCTTGAAGATAACAGATAAGGCAGACTTGTTAACCCACTTCTGAGATCGAAAGTTACAAGGCGGGTGAAATTAAGCGAATTTGAATTGACAAAAAATCCGGAACCCCGTTAACTTTACTTTCTCTGATTGCATGGAATAGAGAAAAGTTCTTGTGCATTTAACAGACATGTTCCTTTGATGCAGGATAAAGCGATCCTCAATGGACCATTGACTTGCTTAGTTTACTAACACCAGACCCACTTGACAGTAATGAGGAAATCAAAACTTTCGCTTCCATCTCAATAGCTAAAATAAAATAGTAAAGAATCAATTAAGAAGATGTGATTGGCTGTACTGGACCTGGATTTGTTTGAAACCATACACTTTTAGAACTGGACTTTTTTTTTTTTAAGAAGCCACGTGTTTGACCATTTGTAACACGCTTCTAGCAGGGTATTTTAACGAAATATTGAATAACGGATGAAATTACTTGACAGAAATAATGTTTATCTCATTTTCAAAGACAAAAGGGCCTGGTCATATTTGTGACACGAATACTCTACTAACAATCCATTTTTTTTTATACTTTTCATTCAGTCAGTAAAATTGATATCTATAATTTGGAATAATTATGATCGATAATAAATATTATTTTATTGTGATTAGAAAATACTAAAAATAATCGCTTTTTAGTATCCTCTGGAGACAAATTTTAATTCAGCCGGTCTGGTGGCAATTTCGTAGGAAGTGATATAAAATTTTTAAAGTATGTTATAAGGTAATGCTCTAGTCGACAGTGTTGGGTTATTAAACACCCATGTGACATCAAATAAGATAATCTTTTTCTATATTTCTAAGAAATGTGCTACAGTTTGAACTTTGCTAGTTGTTAAGAGTTTAGAGGAATGAATAAAGAAAATAAAAGATTCGGGCGTTAGACACATGGACCAAATTCCTGCGATACATAAATTATTTTCGTTTTAAACATATTCTTCGGTATACACTGCAGAACTCTTCGGAATCAATCGCCCAGTTTGCAACATCACTCTTAACTGCACCCGCTTGGTTATCTGCTCTGACTCGGAACGTGCCCTCAAATCTTTACAAGATTCATTTTCGACACACCCATTAATAATAGAGTTGAAGCATTTGAAAATTTTGAACAACATGGGTTTTAGGGTCTTGTTTTTGCGGCTACCAGTCATTGTGGGATTGCCGGGAATGAAAAGGTAGATTCGCAGGCCAGGCTATAAGGACAGGTCAAGTCTTAACACCATCAACATGCATATATGTTATTTCTTTGATTAAAGAAATAGGATGGCAAGACGAATGGTTCATGAAGGGAGACAAGTTTAGAATGGTCCAACAGACAGTGAAACGTCCAGCTAGAAACTTGGATCTGCCATGGAGAGATGTGGTTCTAACCCGTCTGCGGATAGGTCAGACTCGATTCACCCACGGTCGTCATGAAAAAAGATGCACCGATGTGTCGCTACTACGGAAAGGATCTCACCGTTAGGTACATTCTCATGAATCACATCTATTCTCTTCAGATTTACAGGAGATGTTGAGAGAAGATCCCTCACCAACAACAAACCTTTTTCACTTTTTAAAAATCATTAATATCTATGATCACATATAGTTCAACTGTAACTCCAGCATGTAAAAGTGGATGCATGATTTAAAATAATAATTTACTAACTATGTCAATTTTGAATTGTAACTTGTTAAAATATAAATTGTATTTGTAAATTTACTAACTTTGTAAATCCAGAGTAAATGACCCTAGTGGTCAAAACATCTAAATTATAACAAAATTAATTAATTAAGAAGAAAATTGATTTAGTAGTTTATTACTAACGTTGACAGAAAGTGAGCCAGTTAAAGAATATACTTTGAAAAAACAATTCATGATTTGGATAATCAGTAATCAATAAAATTATTTCTGTAAATGTTTAGTTCCTTTTTAATTAAAGTTGACAATTTCTTTTGATAAACGGAAGTTGAACAAAAAATTGATTGTCAAATCTAGAGGGCTACATATTTACTGTACTATTGAGGTCTCGCCCAACAATATTCTTTGACGCGTACACGATGGGCTTCGAGTAGACAATTGTAGTTCCAATCGTCTTCAAGGGAGAAGTACATCGTTCTATTATGATTTAGGACGTTCACTAAACAATAATAGAAATACCCAAATCATCATTGAATCCCATTAACTACAGTCATGTTGATAATATTAAATATTAAAATAATTACAAAATGTCATTGCAACCATCAAGGATGTTATGACAATGACATTTTTTTTTTATTTTAAGAGTTGAAAATAAAAAAAAAAAAATTAAAAAAATGTCATTGTCATAACATCCTTGATGGTTGTTGATAACATTATCATGACTCAGAGGTGCACCCTGGTATGCCCCAGTACCATTAAATATCATACAGATTAACTCAAATAAAGTCAATACCCATTCACTACATTCATGTTTCAAAATGTAACAACGTTTCAGATAAAAACAAAACCCCACTACACAGACACTGTTAAACACATAACCTTACTTCAAATAGGGGCTTTGAAAAAAAGTCATTGTAATTCTTGTTTTGTACATTTTTAATTTTTTTAACGATTCAAAATATGCAATGTTTAACATTTGTATAAAAATATACGACTGTTCCACAGTTTCACAGGATAAAACTATAAACGGTAAGTGTTTTTATTTTTTTTAATATCTATTATAATTTATTGTTTTACTACGTTAAGAAAAATTAATGAATTCATTAAAATAGTCCATATTTTTAAAAAGAATTATAGGAAAAATAAAATATAAATTATCTGACTAATCCAACACTTTAAACATACGCAGGCGAAACCGATGTTGTTGTTTTTTTAGTTTTCACACACTGTATAAAGTTAACAAATACGTCACTTAGTAGCAGTATGGTTTCGAACTTGACTTGAGGTCTATAAAACTGGGGACGTCATTTATTTAATTAGGTTACTCCAATTATTTTTGTAGCATTCAATATCAGAATTCTTTAAAAGAGATCTAGAGGAAAAAATATATTCATTATCATTTCTTCTCAACATTAGTAAATAGATGAAGTTAGTTAGATAATACAAGTGGTACATATTTTTCCGAATACAAACAAAGTTTTAGTTAAGATCAAATAAAAACCAAAGACCCTGCTAGTCTCCTTTTATAAATCTCTATAAGAAAAGAAGGAAGGTTTAAGGTCAGCCTCGAAGAAGCTGATGGCTTAAAACGCTATTAGGCTAAAACCTTTATCTGATTAGCGCTAATGCACGCGCCTGTTTCAACTGTACGACTAACTGTCAGCGATATAAACACCTGCTTAAGTCATTATTACGATTTCGGGAGTTTCTTATCATTTTTATTACTTTGAATACATTTTATTCTGATCATTTAACAACAATAACAAGAAAAAATCAAATCATGAATCATAACTATAGTGATACTGGAACTAACTACTGGTAGGTACTGAACACTTCTACGTTATCATTAAATGTAAATTATATTTTATTTTACCCGTTCTTACCTATGATGAATATCATTATTTTAGGACAATAACGCTTTAAATAATTTTTTATTCAAAATTAAAATATTGTTCGATTCGTTGAATGAGATGAAAAATTAGAATATCGTTGAATATTTTAAAACACAACTAATTCCGTTAAAAAATATACTATAATTTTATTTTAAATAATTAATCATTTTCCCGTTCTAATAGGATTGCTAGAATTTGAAATTAAATTAAATTTGAAACAAAAACCTTTTTTTTTTATTTTTTTTTTTAACAACAATAACAGGAATTAAGAAAGAAGAGGAAGCTAAAATTACATTAGTGTTTGAATTTTTAAAAGCACATCGCCTTCTTTATAAATTATTACTCCTCTTCGATTTTTATTTTTTTATGTATTTTAT
>NW_027115043.1:14939-30350 GCF_000696795.3 Halyomorpha halys
TATATATATATATATCCCATATGGCATTATAAGGGGTTTGGGTCGGGAGATAATTAACTATCTCGGGAAATAATAATGATATTATTCGTATTCGTGCATTAATGATGAATGGGAATCGATAAATATTTAAACTAACTATGATATATACATTTGAGAATCGGGAGAATTGTTAAAAAGTTTTAGGGCTATATTTTATTATATATTTCTATATTCCCAGATTGCCTTAAAGAACTTTACAAGTGTATTTTGACAGTTTAATGCGTTTTCAATTATTGGAAAAGCTAATTACAACTACATTTGATGTTAATTAGTAATTGTAATTACATTGGCCCGACCAGTAATTTCGGACAATTCCATGGTTTACCTAGCTGTTGAAATTATCAAATACCATTATTAATCGAACTAAATTTCTTTTTTATTTTTGTAATTACAAATTAAAATAGCTTGTGATTTTAAAAAATAAACGAGAAAAAATTATATTTATAGGACTGATAAAAATAGCTTCTTTAAATACTGGAAAATAATAAAAAATGAATAACTGGATGTTATAAAATATAGAAAATATCTTCCATGTGACTGTATTGGCCATGCCCAAAACATCTTCTTTTTTATTATTGTTTAATAATAGTTACCTTGTTATTATCCTGTTCCTGCAATGTTATCTTATGAAAAAATACAATAATTTCTGTTAAGGTCTAACTCTTTAAAATTATATTTATAATTGTACCATGGCTTATATCATTTTCATCACATACCAGATTATTTTTAGTATAAGTAAAACTAATAAAAATATAATTATTTACAAATTTTAAAAGAAAGTCTCATTTACTTGAAACACATATAATTAAAGATGTCACAACAATGATAATTTGAGGTTGCTATCTTGCTTTTAAAATTATTTTTGCTTCTTCACTACCGTGGACAGTAGGAAGCTTTGTATTCATGTAAGAACTAATAAAAAAAAATTATACCTTTAGAATCAAAACTTTTAGGCAACAGATAAACCTTTATTTTATTTTATGCAACACTTTTTATTCTATTCAATTACTTTACGATATAGGAAAAATTGACTCAGACAAAGAAAAAATATTATGGCACACTACTTTATCTATTAAAATATCTTGTCCGAATTCAGTTTTTACTTCTTTCTTATCCCAATACATGAGCATTCGGCGGGAAAAATGGTTTTAGTTCATTTCTTCTGAACATTCAAAATTTCAGTGGCATCTTGTAAGGGATCGAGATACTTCTCGCATTAATACTACTATATTAATTGGTGATGTCGTTTCGTTCATGTATTGTTGGTAATTTTAGTTTAATTAATTTTTTTTATATATTTGACTAAGGCGGTTGGTTATTCACCACCAAGTCTATTGGTTGATATATTTCCAAAAATGATTAAGATTTTTCAAGAAATTTGTTATCACTATAAATTTGTAATCATTAAATATGTTGAAACATTAAACACTATTATTTTCTGTTTAACTTTTATCTTGATATGAAAAATAAATTAAATTTTCGTTATCTTGATATGAAAAATAATTTTTTATTATCTTGATATGAAAAATAAATTAACCCTCCTAGATATTTTTTAAATTTATAACATACCCTAGATTCATTCAGGAAACCTCTTAGCTTTTAAGGGGAATAAGGAAAAATGCTAAAATTTATAGGGAACAAGCCGTGGTACACAATGAATTCAATCTCCTTTCACACAGCTATCGAAAATTCCATTTCCCCGACTTTATCCAAACATGTGCCCATTCTTATAAGATGAGATCAACATTTCAATTATAATGAAATCGAATATTTAATTCAATTTCCGTTGGGAAGTTTTCTCCCTCGATAGTGAATTTTTTCACCTGTAATAGGCCCCGAAGCCTCACGATATCATTCACTTCCACTCATTGTCAGTGAAAGTAAGAAGCCATTCCCGATGGAGCTCTAAGGTCACGGAGCCAGTCTAGTTTTGAGATGAATTTACGCCCAGCGATGCCTGGGAGAAGGTACACGAACGCCGTTTCAGTTTCGATCACTTTTCAATATTTTCAGAGCCGGAGTCGAAATGTCTTAGAAAGTGAGTGAAAAGCCAGCTAGTGTTTTAGTCCTGTGTGACACCGCACCCTAACGATCCCTCTCTCAACGAGGAGAAACCTCACCGCGCTAAGAGGAAAAAACAGAGTAGGTATATTGACCCTCATTCCTTGATTTCCCCCGATCTACTGATACAGGGCTATCCTTCAGGGTAATCCGCATGCGCTCTCAAATTATGCTAATATTTATTGCCGAAGCGGCTGATTTATCTCGACATCCAAAATTCAGCTGGACCTTTAAGTCCTCATATTGCACTTTCTATCAAAGTTGATCCTTGCTTATTAAATTATCGAATTTAAGCATTGACGGTGATGGGTTCATATCTAATGATATTTCCAAAAAAGAAAGTTATAGAAATCTTGCATTGATGAACAATCTTTATATTGTTAGTATTTTGACGCGAAGTCCGAATCTATGCTCTGAATTCACATGTTTTTTTCTGACAATGTCTGAATTGGAAAATAGCTAATTTTCTGGTTATTTATTTTTAGTTATATATTAATTCATTAAGAAATTAGAGAACGTGAGGTTAATATAGCCATAAGTATGAACAAAACCGTCGGTTACATCACATGAAATGTTTAATAACAGGAATATGAGAAAAATAAACATTATTTTTTTATAACTCATTTTTTAAAATACTTTTCTCCTAGTGCCTGTAATATTATTCCTTATTCGAAGAAATATTTTTCATCTGAACCAATGACCTTTAATTTCATTTAGTAAAGCTCTTTTTCTTTTTAAATTCGTCAAGCACTTCGCAAAAATGGTACATAGTTAAAAACATGTTTGGTAAATATGGCAGATCTGATAGAACTTGAGTTGCTGATCACGTATTGTAACATTGTCAGTTTCTTAAATGTCGCGTTGCATGGTCCGATAATTCAAATGTTCCCACATATTCATTTCACACATCATATCATAGGAAGCGCGATTTTTTAAACCGAAACTCTCAAACTTTGACAAAAAAAAACTCTAAGAAATTAAACATAAAAAAAAAATCGGCCATTCCTTAAAGAGGTAATCCTGATACAAAACACTGAAAGAACAATCGCCTTATAAAAAAAAGTGTCTCATTTTTTTGGCGCAAGATGCTGTGAATCGCATTATCTTCTGATCAACTTAAAAAAAAAAAATGCAATACTTATTTTACCATAAGGTGGTAATGAAGTAAAAATACTATTTTCTTAAAGTATAATCAACTATATATGATAAAAATTTTGTCTCTCGACGTGCTTCTGAAAACAGAGTTTAATTAATGCAGCAACGTTGCGTACAGGTACCAACAATATTCATTCATCTCAAAAGCCAGACAATCCGTTATAGGAGAATATGTAATTATTAGACATTGTGGTAATGCGAATGGTACAAATATTCTTAGATAAAATTAAGAAAAATTAAATCTGTACCGCTACAACCCATGAAGGGTCAGGGGTTGAGTACTTAGTAAGGGATTACTGTTACTAAACCTACGGTTGTGCAAGGAGGTGATTTGATCAGGATCACGCTCAACCACCATATTTTTACCCAATATAGGCTGGGTGGGCCCCAGGAGAGCTCCAGAACCCACAAGAGTTGACTCACGGCTAAAGTGTAACAGAAAACAATTTTCTGCCCAACCGGATTCGAACTCGGGTCGTTGGAGTTAGCCACAGGTTTAGATAAAATACGTAGTAAAATTTTTCAAAAATATAAATATTTTTTCAGTCTTTTCCTGGAAACAATAATAATACAATATACACGCAACAGATTTTTAATCATTAACTTTATTTGATTTTAAATTATACAAAAGTAGACTTTTGAATACTCTATGGTTACTGAATGGAAGAAAATATTACACATTAAATAATAGTTGGGTCTTTAAATTCTATATTGGCTACAATTAAAGGGCTCGTGACAAAAAGGTAATTTTTTTAGTAAACACATTCAGAAAATTCTAAAATTCTTATTTAATGTTTTGTATAGTTCGTATTTCATAATATCACAAGTAAGTGTGTCTGAATTAGAGTGTAATAAAATACACAATTAACTTAAGGGTAATACACATGAATAAATTAATTTTGAGAAAACATAAAACGTATTTATAAATGCTTACGATTGAGGCCAACTGTAGAATCTATTTTTAAACTTAACCATCTTCAACCCATCTATAACAGGAAGAATGTAGAAAAAATGTGGCGATCGCGAGTAGAAAATTTCTTTACCTAGACCGTCTTTGACCTAAATGACAAAGATATATAGTGTGACCGAGAGAGCAATGTAGAAGTCGCATTTCTTTTTCCACATATCTTGAGTTCTTCAGACTATTTAGTCGCTAACAAGTTGATTGCCTCCTATCAATTAGAATAAAATAAATAATCCAAGCCCGCAGGAAGAGCAACTTAAGAAAAAAAATTAAAAAGAAAATCATAGGAATAATTACGACTATAACTCAACGAGAATATAGAATAGATATTTAGGGCCATAAAATGAATATTAATGTTACATATGAGGATCTCGCAATGCATCGATTAATGGTCATATGAACATAAAAACTGCAATATCACCTGACTAACATATAACCGGTTCATAGACAAATTAAAATTCACTTCAGAGTAATGCGGAGAATATTAACGCATATTCGAGCAATTTCAAATAAATGATTGGATTCAAAATAATATATGAACAATTTTAATTGTTTTTCAAATATTGGTGTGATTAAATTTTATGTTTAATGAGCTGTTACCATTTTAATATGTAAGTTTTTATATACATAGAAAAATTGTTTCGTCTGGCAATCTAGTCGCACTGAATGATATTAACCTTACATTAAAAAGTGTGAGAAAAATATTTAGTCTGTCATTCCTAGAAGATATGCTAATTATTTAATGTCAAAGATTTATTAATCAATACTTTTCTACAAAACTTTTTTTTTCTGTATATTTTTATAAATAAAAATCAATCATGAATTGTTTATCAATAAAGGCTATTCATTATCTTTATAGTTGAAACTTATATTGGAGTTCAGGCAATGGCCAGATTCTTCACTCAAGTCCGGAGTGTCTGCGGCTAGTGCCCTCCCTTATCCTCCACTGGCTACTAATACTGCGGTGAGAGCAAAGCGCCAGATTCACCTGCGTCCTACTCTTTCCCTCATAAGTGGGAAAGAGCTCGGTTCAGAGTTATCCAGGCTGGATGTAAATATTAATAATTGTGTTTAAGATGTTATTTTACTTTGAGTTTAATTTTTTTTCTTCTATTTCTTATTTTGTTAGCATTTAATTTATATATTTGTGCATATATTGTGAATGAACTCTATGATCCCTAATACTAAATAAAAGAAGCAAAAAGAAAAAATTAAAAATAAATAGAAATACATATGTAATATTACACATTAAAAAATAATATCTGAAACTTAATAACAACCTAGAAATTAGGAGCATATTTTACAAATTTACGCTTTTTTTATCTAATACAATTTGTTTACGAACCAGTTTCATAAGGGGTATTCATTATCTTTGGTTTAACATGTTAAAGCGTGTTAAATGGAAAAACTCATGTTAAATCGAAAAAAATTGCCTTCTTTTACCGTGGCAAAACGAAATAACATTTAACATGGCTGAGAGTCTGTTACTTGGTCTGTTAAATGGAGAATGACGTCACACAATAGACTAGTTGAGATCGCCGCCATTTTTGTTGTGACAGCTCAGTTCTTTCGTGTGTTTGTGGTATTCATATCCCTGTTATTAAACCAGAATGGATAATTTTAATGATACATTTGAGAAAAAAAAAACAATGTAATTTCATTCTACTATCTGAAAATTTGTAAACGCTCGCCAGATAAAAATCTCACTATATGAACCATGTAATTATTCTTAGGGGACATATGTCCCAGAATAAAGTTATTTTTTCATTTCATTTCATAAGCTAAACTTTCACACAAATTCCACTTTTCACTCACTCTAGGCATGTTGTAATTAATTACTTAAATCAAAACTGAAGTAAACAATAACATGAGGGTCTGGAAGGAAGGTTATAAACATAAAGGATTATACAACAAGTTGCTGAGAAAATCCGCTAGGGGCTCTTATGCATTTAACGTTTAACATGACTTTAAATAGGGCTGCTCACAATCTTATACTTATAACATTTAACATGGTAAAACATTTAACATTTATCACAACATCATGAATACCCCTATAATATGCGATTAAAATTTACCTCATCTTTTTATATATTAAAAAATTAATTGTATATAAATAAAGGATATTCATTATGTCTTTACCAATATTTAGTTGGAACACATTAACAACAAGGAACACTAAAAATTTACTTTTTTTTTTCTTAACATATCAATTTCATTATATGCAATTAAAATTTACGACATATTTATTTAATTATATAATGCTTATTAGTAACAATTAGATTCATTCATAATTAGGCCCTTAAAATAATTTTGTTTCCAAATGATCGGAACAACCTTTTGACGCATACACATATTTTAGTTGTTGTTTTCCAATGACACATCAATGACTCAAGAAATTTGATAAACTACATACCATTTGACCAGTTCTACACTATGATAAAGAAATAGGTAATCTAACACTCAACGTACTGCAATGATTAACTATGTAATTATTAAACGAGTATTTTTGATATTAAATAACAGGAGCAGGCTATTTCAAAAACCTGTGTTATGTAAATTAGTATAGAACTGCGAAAAGTATTTCACAAATCAGAGCATTTTAAATTATAGTAACTATAATGGATCGGCACGTGTTTGTGTTAGGATTGAAAACTAAAGAAGTTCGATTTCTATCACCTAGCTTACGAAAATTATTATGAGTCTGGATGAAACTGAATAATTTAAATTAACGGATAGAAACTGGAAATCCTTACAGGGGTGTACCTATAAATGGTTAAATTGATAAGTAGCATAATTTATCGATACCTAAATAGATTTCAAGAACTGGACTAGTATGATGATCGTTTTATTGCAAAAAGACAATTGAAAAAGTCTACGTAGATATCAATTTAGTATGAAATTGGAATTCCATCTCCAATAACATATTAATAGTCGATGATATTTACAAAAGAACAAAAGTTTCCATGAACAGTGATAATATTCTTTATCATTTTCAACTTGAAACACTAAGTGAAAAAAAAAAAAATGTGCGAATGCAAACGTTCAAGATTGTTAACAAGCTGTCACACTCCACCGTGTTTCACTAACGAAAGTAGTACCTGAGATAACAAACACGCCGACAGATTTGTCAAGGTTGGGAGGGAAATGGGGCAGCGAGTAAATCAGTTAGCTTTCACGACAGTATCTGGATTCTTATCGCGGTGAGTCGGCAAACTTCGTCATCCTCAAGTCTTCTGAAGATGCTTCCGCCAGTTCCAACTGTACTTTTCCAAAGATTCAACATTCTATGCTAGGTCAAAGCTCGCTTTAGATTCTTTACATGATTGCAAAAGTGCATTGAAAAGAGATAGTAAGGTTTTTCTGTTTATGCGCGGGACGTTCAATGCTGTTGTAAATATTCAACGAGATTAACTGGTAAGTTCTTTAACATTACGGCTATTGGACATTGACAGATTATTTACGTAGGCAGCTTTGAATTTAGAAATCGAAACTGAGATTCAGTAAATGTAGGGACCAGTAAGGGGACACTTTCACGACAACCGAAGTACTGTAATTCCAACAGCACTCACTATCGTGGACGATCGGGCGTCTGAAAATTGTAGAGGGTTCCCTAAAACCTTTCTAATAGCTTATCGAATCGCAGAGAACCGCCTCCTCATCACTCCCACCAATAACTATCATCTCCTAGTATTAGTTTTAGACTCGCTTACATCCACTGTTATTATCCTCTAAGAAATTTAATGCATGACTGAAGCTTAAAAGGAGTGGATAAAGTTCTACAATTTAACACCAGGTTAGTTTTAGTAGCTGGTTCATTTTATGGATGATTATGTCAATTTTCATTAAACATAGGGGGAGGAAAGATGCAGTTATCCTAAGAAATGCTCGATTTTACCGATAATAATTATAATTATAAATGTATATATACTCAAAAACAAAATACGTCACCGCTAGAACACTCCAGTTATAGTTAGCTTGAAAAATAAAAACTCAAAATATTTTACCTGCAATTTTAACATCTAAATATCATATTTTGTTTTATTTTAGAAGTACAGTTCTCGAACAAAGGATGAATAAGCTTTTCTTTATTCATGTGACCTAATAAGATCCTTTTTTTGAATCGGAATTGATATTAAAAGCTTAAAGAATTATAAGATTCAAATTAGATTATATAGATACTATCTAATCATTTTTTATAACAAACAAATAGTCTACCTTCACCATTTAATATGTTAATATCAATTGTAATCGAAATTATAACTAGTAGTAACTATGTGTAGTGAGTATTAATTACTTAAGTATTAAGTATTATTACTGATAGATTCATCTCATGTATTTTTCTACTCCCATTAGTTAAAAATGTTGTGTATTTATTAACTATCTAATTGTCTTGTGGTCACAATGTGCACAATTGCAATACTTTTACAAAAAAAAATTAAAATTAAAATAACATAATCACTAAAAAGGAACACAATTTTAGTTATTGCTTACAAGATATGTTAAAGAAAAATATTGAAAATTTCAAAGTAGTAAGTGTATAGTCCCCATCAAAAGTAATGAGAGGATTAATATTGTACCAATCATATCATCATTATCATTAAATATATATTCTAGCATAACAAATACTGTTCCAGTGCACTAATTGAGAATAAATAAGTTAAACTTTTAGAATCTCAGAATATTTTTTAATTTATATATAGGAGTAACGTCCTGAAATATCAGCATGTTATTATAAAATGTAAATAGCATTTATGATTTTTTTTTTTTTACAATTCATAATTAATTATTTTCTTTCTCTTTATTAACAAATGCTTCAAAGACAAATCTCGCCACAAATAAGAAATAATAATGATTCCAAATGGAACCTACCACAGAAAGGAAATGCATCATACCTAATCCCATAAATCAATATAGTAATAATACCAACATAGCTAGTTTAGGCAGCAGTAATGAAGGCGCATGGATCAGGCAGCCCATAATCATTTTTGAATACTTCTTTTTCACTTTTTGTTTCCCACACTCACGGTGGGCCCATTAAAAGCGGAGAGAAAGTCGATAATGGTATTAGAGTTCACAGTTAGTGCACTAATAGGGCCATTGAAAGTGGATTTCAAGATTCAACATCTCATTGATCCATCGCTAACTGCCAATGAATGAATCTTTCGTGACCTTCCAATTGGGAAAAGCTGAAATCTTTTCTATTTCCAACACGATCCAATCAGATAAGCGCAAATCTAACCTAATTAAATTTGGAAACACATCCCTTCTTTTCTTGACAATATATTAACTCTAATTCTATATTAAGAAATCCTATGAACCATAATTTCATGACGTTAATCTATACTGATATAGAAAGCTGTAGAGTTTGTTACACACACTAATTGTTAACGCATTAATTCAGAAACTAGAAGACCTAATTATTTTTTTTCTTTATATGGGAAATGAAGGAGAAAGGCTTTAGGTTCTATATTGTTGAACTAAAACCTATCTACAATTTTTTTTTTTCAAATATCCAAATTCTCTGATTTATTTTGTCTTAAGCACTAACTCAAAATAAGCTGCCTATTTCGTGGATAGATTCGAAATGATCAAAATTTAGTTACGGAAATTTAACTGACATTGTAAATGGAAAGTAATATGAACTATAAATAAACAGTCAAAGTTTAAAAGGTGACTATCTTCCTAAGCTACATACTGTAGACACCATAAAAAAAAAAAAAAAAAAAAAACTCTAGGAAACATTTTTCAGCACTGTTTTATACAAAATTTAAAATATCTGTAAATAATAATCCTGATGGTTGGTTTTAGAAAAAGGGATTAAAAAAATTAACATATTAATTCTTAGAAAACTAATTTTTGTCCTACTATGGTGCGAAAAACATAATCTAGATTGGTTTTCTTTAAATACCACTGTTACGTCGATAGTGACAAGGCGTATGTCACGCATGTGTAAATAGATTAACTATCAAAGAAATCCTGATAGTACAACTTCATATGTTAGGTTACAATATCACCGTGGATGTGATAGCTAGGTTTCACTATCACTATTACTGTCACTATCACTGTTACCATCGAATCCTGATTTAGTTAAAAACGTGCAGGGTTCATAACAAATTATGCTAGTATATAACTATCGAAATGAATACGGTTTCTGTCAACTCGGTCTTTATATTTATAATTAGTCCTTTTCTTTTTCCACATAAACCCGATGTTATTCAGTATCTCAGACCCATTTGGAATGCCCTCACCATGTAAGTGAAACGAACATGTACGATCAGAGTATAACGTTGTATAAACTGTGGGAAACAGCTAGATTTAGATAAATATTTAGTTATAGTAGAAAATTAAAAAAAAAAATCACGATTTTATACATAACCATTAGAATAAAAAATACTCAGAAATAATGCTGTTTTATTTATTTTTAACAGTTAATAAGACATGTGTTATCCTTTATTAACTAGGCTTCTTTTTAAATAATGTAGAAAATAATTTTTATTTAATTAATTTAATAAACTAATTTGATTAATTTTATTTTAAATTAACCTTTTATAAGGTTTCAAGTAAGTTTCTTTCAAAAAATACAGTTTGAAACTAAAAACTTTAATTCGATTTGACAAGAAATATTGAAAGAAAGTGAATCGTCAGGAGATTCTCGCCTATGAAGATCAGAGGTCTAAATTTAGAAAAATAATACAAAGTAAACAAAAAAAAAATCGAGGAACTCCAGTATATAGAAATGCGGATAACCAAAAACCTCAAAAATTTAGGGAATTTTAGCTAAAGCCCACCTAAAATTTAGTATAGGATCATATGAAGTGGTAATGTTCAATTCAGGATAAATTATAATATTAAACACTTTTTTTTTTCATTTTTGACAGCAAAATATGTTACTAGAATTTTGATACAACTTTTAGATAATAATTGAATGTTTCAAAATAATGTATAATTGTCATTTTGACAGATCGGGCTTTTTCAGATTTTTAATATGTAAATGTTAATAAAGAATTTTATAAAATGTTAATTTATTCTTTAAAAAAGTTAAGTCTTGGTAGAAATCTAAGAAATAAAAAAATATGCAAATGAGACGATAACATTTACCTCATTTCAGCTATATTTTCAATTTAAACCGGAAAATTTTATACTAAATGTTTTAGTTTTTAGACTAGTAACAAGCATTGTTAATTTCTTCTTATTATTTTATTTTTTGTTTGTTACTTAAAACAATTTCCGAGTCCTAGTTCTTGACTTAACACTTAAAATTAATATCACAATTTATCAAATTATTAATTCTGATAATCACAATTCTACAAGATTATTATTAGTATTTATTATTATTATATATTTTTACAATAATTTTTTTTACTGTTATATACTGTTTAAGAAGAGTCAGATTAATAATTTTTTTTCTTCAGCTTATATTTTAAGAGCTTAAATTGTACTTTTCGATCGAAATATCAATCTAACATTATTCATCTTCACATTTTGAAGCTACGAAGGCGGAAAAAGGCGTGCGAACTGAGGGACTTTAACGGTGGTAGAGGACAGTTAGATGGGGAAACCAGTATTACCTACACTTTAGTCGGACAGAGGGGCTTAGGACTTCGCTGGCCGCTAAGCTTCAGGGGCTCCGCCCCATTTCGACGAGAATCTTATTATACCGGTACTGTTAAGCCGCCGGTTTCATGCGCGTTAAAGTCACTCAACGGTATCTGGTGTCGATGTCTCGGATAAATGTCAGGTAAAAGTAGGCCTATTACCCAGATACATCAGTACCATGCATCTATCTGCAACAGTGAAGTCTTGAGTACTTTTCCTTTCGATTAATTCTTACTCTAACTAGAAATTAATTTTTATTTTCATGTTTTATTCGGTAATATATAAATACGAAAATGAAAAATCTCATTTTTATTTTTTTTTTAAATAGATTAACATAATTAAAAGATTTGATGGCCTTTTTACGAAAATCGATGAATATTTTTTAACTACTATCAGATCATCATCGCTTTAAAAGTAAACTATGAGTTGAATTTTCAATCTATTTTGTGAATAATGACTATAAGAACTATTAAGATTACATCAAAATTTACAGATTGACATTCTAAATTTCTGTAAATACCTAAAATATATATTACAGGTTTCAACTATCAGAATTCTCAAGACGATTTTTGGAATTCATTACGTCGAAAGGAAATCGCAACAAAGAAAGTTTTATACAATTTAACTGTAATACGTTAGATGAGGTGATTATAGTAAAGATAAAAAAAAAACAATGTTGCTGAATGCATAAACTAAAGAAAAACAAAACAGGGCATGGAAAAAAAATCAGTTGATATTGTATGCGTACTTAGTCAAAGATTGGGAAGGCAGCAAGTAAAGTGCGCCAACCCGATCTCTATTTGACAAGAAGCAGAGGCTTAGAAAGTGCGAACCCGTAGAATGCAGAAAGTGACGAATTCCTAACTACCATGGTTTATTCATTGGCCGTCGTTTAGCCGATCCGACAGCAAATCCGATCCCACTTTTGCTTCTTCAAGAGCTGATGGAAATCTAATTGATATCACGTCGGGCAAGATTTTTTTTCCTTAAAGGTAATGCTCATGTTTGCCTGTTTTCAAATTGAATAAAAAGAATAAATTCAGTTTTTTTAAGTCAGTGGATAGCTATTATTTTTATTTTAAGTATTTATAAGATTGAAGTTGAAGCGAAAAACCTAAACAAACTAAAAATCAAATTATCATTTTAACATCATTTATTTTTTTTCTAGTCATTTGATAACGAATGAATTGTTAAATTGAATATTGGATATTAGTTGAAAAAAATATATTCAAAATAATGCATTATTAAAAAATAGTAGTTTTATGGAAAAATATCAAACGACTTTAATTAAATCGAAAACTGAAGATAAAAATTGAAAGAAGCTAGAAATTAAAAATAAAATAAAAATTATATATACATCTGTATATTTTTCAACTTATATCATGCTAAATTATAACGCCATATATCGAGTTTTTCGACCTAAGGTGAATACCTAATAAAAAAAAAAAATAAATAAAAAAAAAAATTTACTCACAGTTCCCAAATTTGAAGTACACTTTTTTAATATATGAAACAGCACGAGGAATGAGGAAAGTAAGATAAGAGGGCTAGATATATGATATTGATAACATACGGTATTTGCTTGTTGTGATGTATAGGACTGCATCACAGGCCCGTTGCACTTGCAGCTCGGACTGACGCACTGACGCCGGTGTCCGGGCGAACACTGGCCTCCCACCCCGGCACATCCACTTTCCAACAGCTTCTTCTGGTGGGGGTCTGTTTACTTTCTCTGGGCTGCTCATGCGTCTGCCACTATTGAGTGGTGACGGGGTATGTTTCAGCAGGAGTTCCGCGACAAGGGTGTCGGGAAACCAGGCGTGAAAAAAAAAGTTACGGTAATCCAAGAGCGAAGAAGAACGTGAGGCCATTATTGTTTTCGGATCATCGATGCAGAAGTTAGTTAATGCCTTAAAATCGGTATAAATTAGTAAGGATAGCCCCTATTCATAAATGAACAATCAAAAGTGTAAACCGAAAGCTAATCCGAACCCTTCATATATTACGTGATCCTTTATAATGTGAATGACGGAATCGCTGAAGAGAGCAAAACATCACCTAAAGAATCATCAGTTTTGGAAAATTTTAAAATCGAAACAATACTGTAAAAGGTAAAATAGGGTTTTCTACAGAAAAAAAAAATCATTATCAAATGTCGAAACACCCTAAATCCATTTTTCGAATATTTCTAGGGATAAAGATAACAAACACCCTGATCTCAGTTGTAGAGGATCCTCTTATACAGAAGTGTGGTTTCAAGTGACTCATAAAACGAGTTAATACGCTGCAAAGTGTGTCGGAGGGGAAAAAAGTAAAATATATTTGATTAGAACTGCGGTTATTGAATTCTGGATGAGTTATAGAATCCATGTGTTGTCAATTATATATTTATGTTTTTTTCTTTTAGTGTAAATTTGCCTGCAATTTGCTATCTCAAAGATTTATCAAAATCGATAGTATTAATAGAATTGAATTGTTAATTTTAATTAGAAGAGGCATTATTGCAATTATATATTTTCTTTAAAGAAATCACATACGGCTGGATGTTTTAGTATATGTTTTATTAGGTGTCATAAGGTATTATTTACGAGTTTCCAAAATCTTAGCTCCCCTCCCCCCTATTTTATCTCAGTTGAACAACGATATGTGCTGTATTTTATCTCAATTACAACGAGTTGACCTTTATAGACCATGAAGTTTTGGAATTTTCGCCCAGAATATCATTCTTGAGATTATATTTTTTATTTTATAGCATAATTGTTGGCGATCTTTATTCTTGTTATTTGTTTTATTCTGCACAGTACTTTCCTTTCTGCGACTTTAGATAATGTCTTTGCAAATCAATTTCATACTGCACTGAAAATAGTGTTGGAATCAAAACTTATGTAATTTGCAATATATTGTGTGGAATTAGAGGAATATTTTTTATTTCCTTTACATATTTTTAAAATTACCATCGTTTTTTCTACTACATTTTCTGCTCCCAATGATATTTGGATGATCAAATGATATTTTGAGATATATATCTCTTTTCTAGAGATATATATATTTTTTTTTAAATTTATTTATTGTTATTTACAACTGTATACACATATATACAACAAGTAAATTTGCTGTAGGTGACATAGTGACATGATACAAACATGTGGAGAATCCACCCACTGATAGAACTCCAATAACATTTCTAGAGGGGAAGATCTCGAGGCCATCTTCTTTTCAGATGCCTAGGAGGATTATTAGGTAATGAAGGAGAAGCCAGTTGTTAGAAACAAGTGGATTTGGGTGGTTGAGAAGTTTATTATGGAAGGAACGGTAGCTGGTTCTGGCCAAATCGGCAACATATGGAACATTGAGGTCCTGATGGATGACTTGATTTGTGACAAAGTAAGGAGCATTAAGGATTTTACGAAGGATTTTGGACTGTAAGGAATGGATTCTGGAGGAATTTGATGGTTTAGTGGAGCCCCAAACTCAACTCCGTATGTCCAGATAGACCTAATAATAGTCATGTAGATCAGTCTTTTGTAATGGATTGGCAATTTAGACCGTTTGTCTAGTAAATGTTGTAATAGTCAGAATCTACGAGCAGTTTCTTG
>NW_027115043.1:36962-58438 GCF_000696795.3 Halyomorpha halys
TATATATATATATAATATAAATAATCAGTTATAATAAGTATAAATCAAAAATTAAGGAATCTGTGTTACTTGATAGTTGTGATCAAACTACCATACATTCATTCAACTGACACAACTCGATGTCGGACCTTGCCTCCTGCACTAGTCTCCACCAATTGTTTCAATCCTGTGCTGCTTGTTTATGTAATGTATATATGAACATAAACGTTTATGTTCTAAGGATGATTTTAGTATTTTTGAGTAAAGTACGCACCAGTTCCTTTGAAGAATTGCTTTATTTACCACTGGACTAACAGTTTTATGAAATAAAATGAACATAAAAATTCCCGTAAATATCTTTTTGATCTCAAGAATATAAAGGAAAGAAAAACATGGAATAAAGGAATGGTATATTCATGTATATTCACTAAGGTAACAGTGCTTTAGTTTCATATATAAATTAGACATATTATTTAAAAAGGATACCTTATGTGTCTATTTACCCAATATTTTCTAAACTTCCTCGTGAAAAATGCCGCCAAGAGATTCGTGATAACATAAAACTGTTAAGATGAGAGCCACCTATAAACTGAAGAAGTTGAAAACACCCGGTCCAGCCCTTGAAATACTGTGACCTCCTTCATCAACGTTTATAGCCGATAGAAAGCCAATACATAACAACTCTCTCTAAGAAAAACGTAGCAACTCTTTTAGATGTCCTGATGTTTATGAGCCAACATACAGCAGTAACTGAGCTCTCTTGATCGCTCTTAGTGCTCGCTAACTGAGGCCGTTAAGTCCCACGATATTCTCCAGGCTCTTGTTTCCGGTTTGCATGGCTAAAGTTACTTGATTACCGAATCTGCTGCGTCTTCCTTAACTTAAATCAACAAAAAAAGAATTACAAATTTAACCTGACACCACAATTATACAGTTTGAACCTAATACTTTTACTTAATACTCTACATTTTGTGTAGATTGTTGGAGTCGCTTTGAAGTTTTCGGAATTTAGGGGGAAAATATGGAAGAACGGAGAAGGCGAAAGTTATGAAAAAAAAATTTTGTTTTTCTGATGTCATAAAAATGCGTATTTTAGGATATCTTGGGGTGGGAATTAGGAATATTTATACATATTTTTCTCTGGTAAAAATACAACAATTTATAAATAGCTGTAATTCAATCCGACGTTTTGTGTTAGATTCAGAAATTTATATTTTTCTTTATCCTCCTTTATTCATTTATAAAATTCTTTACTATTTTGTAGTTATTTATTGTTTATTATTGGTAACAAAAATAACTTTTTTTTTAATAAACAAAATTAAAGGTACATGGGTAGCTCAGTGATAAGGCACTGTGCTACTAACTCCAAGAACCCGGAATCGTATCCAGCTGTGGCAGAAAATTATTTCCTGTTTCACTGTTGCCGTGAGTCAGCCCTGTCAGTTTGGGAACCCTCCCTGGTCCACCCGGCCTTATTAAGTTCATACACTGAATTGGGTAAAAATCTGGCGGTCAAGCGTGATTCTGAAAAAAAATCACCACCTTGTACAACCGTTGGCTTAGTAGAAGTACTTCCTTTCAAAGTTCCCCTGACCCTTTCTGGGTTGTAGTAGTACACAGATTTATTTATTTTTTTTTTTTAAGGTACTTTAGAGCAAGATGTTTTTTAAAAATTCGTTAATTCATCCATGATATATATATTAAAGAACATTGACTTGGCTATTTTAATTAAATTCGTTTTCGAGAAAATAAAAAAAAAAGTAAAAACATGATTCCATAAATACTTACTTTAAATATGTAATTTAAGATTCGTACGACTTTTCCTTTTTGAACTAGGATTTTCTCACACACACATAACATTTTGTTAGACTAGGTTTTTGGACTCAGGAGACCTCAAAACATGTATTACCATCCAAAACACGAATTCGAAATTTTGCAAGATCGTAATAATTGTTGTTACTCTATATTCCATATCTAGGTAAGTGAAATTAAAAAACAAAAACGTTATACAACGAAATCCTATTTCCAATGCATACTACATATTAAAATTTATTTAATTAAAATAACCAAAATATTGATATAATCATTTATGACGCACGATATCCACCCGAAGTTAAACTTATAAATTTATATCCGAATTCATTTTTGGCATCATCAACTGTTCATAAGTAGAATTATTTTTTTCTTTTATGACTATTTTGCTTGCCTACTATCCATACTGTGGAAGCAAAAATTTAATCATTGCCTTTGAAAATTATCGTTAATCGACTGATACAGAACGCTATTACGAAAGTTTAGGACACAATTTTATATCCATCTTGGTTCCGCTCTTATATCATTTATTTTTAAAAAATTTATTTTTGAATTTGAAAATTATATTGTATTTTCTATTTATGTTATTATTCAATTTATTTAACATTTCTTGATAAGCCAGCGGAACCAAGATGAAACTAATGAAATGAATTTCAATCCTAAAAATTAATATTTGTGTTTTGTTTCACCCAATTAAGCTTATTCTGGATGCCAATTAATTGTATTTTGCTTCCTCACTACGTTATGTATTCGCATGGGAAGTAAAATAACTTTATTCTTCCTGTTTCGAGATTTTTACTAATTTATGGTTTAGATAGAATAAAAAAAATATGATTTGCCCGAAGTCAAATCGATGTAACTACACCTATCATTAATATGATTTTTAACTATTAATAGTCTAACAAATAGTTCTGGCTAAGTCACAGTAATGTAAAAATGACGCCCATTTCCAAAAAAACAAACGAATATTACCTAATATGAAATGTTTTAGTTATAATTAATAATATACTATTAGGAGTAGTTGATTCCCTTGTTAGAAATGACCATGCATTTAGTCAAAAAAAATAAATAAATAAATAAGAGATATTGAGTCTCCATTTTGTAATCAGTAGTACTGATCAAGTCAAAAATTTTCCTTTTACTTTATATTTTGTTAATTTCAGCATATATCGAGTCATTTTTGAATGTCATTAAAACTTCCCAAATAGTGGTAAGAACGATTCCTAAATATTATTAATTTGTAATATTCATATAATTCATTTTCTAAAAACAAAGATTCGGGAATAAATAAAGAACTAACTACGAACTGAAGGGAGAAAGCCACCCATACAGTACGATGGGGGAAAGGAAGTGCATCTAATTGAATGTGACATTGATAAGGAAGATTTGCTTAGCCAATTATAAGAGGAGGCAAAGGATTGGTTAAACAATAGGCGAAAGCTAACCAATTAGACCAATCCTGACCTAGGCTTTTCCCCGCCGGATTCCCATTGGCCATTTAGAGATTCATTAAATTGGAGCATATTTCGCTTTCTCTAGCCCCCGTAGGCCGTAAGGCTCCAAGTTTCACGTTGCCGGTGGCCAATTAAACTAAACCGGGCTTAGTGTTGTAAAGGAAAACATTGTAGGCAACGAATAACATACATTGCTGAAGGCGTGATTCTGTTATCTCCCGTCACTACAAGCTTCCTCCTCAAGGCTGTTCTACTGGTTACAATAAATTGTGCTGTATTGGAACTGGGTACAACATATTATCAGTAACCCAAAGAATATACTCATCAGTTTAAGTGCTTTCTAAAAGTCTTACTAGAATGATGCTAAAAATTAGGATACGTTCAAATGATAATCAATATTTTCCATCAGTAATCAGGTTTCTTTTTTTGTTTTATTATTTACTAAATTGCCCTAAATAATGAATTACAATAACGTGATGCTACACAATTAACCCGAAGAGTGAGGTTCCCACATTATATGTTTTGTCACGTAACTTGAAATTTTAAAAAAAATTGGGTGACAATATTGGCACTTTGTAAATAAAGTAGATATCTCTGGTGAGCCTTTCAACGCGTCACCTGCCCCAGCTGTCATCCATAGTTCGTCAAGGAATTTTTTTTTAAGACTTTACTGGAGCACCTCATTGAGCACTTATTGACCAATTAGTGTAATTATTTTTTTCTGGATGGAGTACAGATTGACCACAGTATGCATCTTGTGCTCACGTTGAGATAAGTCGTTTTACCTATAATTTCTTCTTTCAAAGCACGGTCTGGATGTCTTGTCTCCCTATTCTCATAACTGATGTTTTTATTGCACCTAGGCCTGTAATATCACTAACTTGCTCTTGCTATAAATCGCAGTTGGTTGTATACACGCTATGGTTTTAGCTTACAGTCTGCTCTCTCCTCATAGTGGCTTTCTTCTTAGATCTTAATAAATATCTAACTTCATAAGTACATTATTGTTGAATTACACTGATCAGTAGATCTACTCGTGCATGAAATTATTGAGAGGGAAGACGATGATTTAGATAATTTTCTGATGGACGGGGAATCCAAGGAGGAAGATTCAGTTCAATAGGAGAATTTGTTGAAAGAGATTCGGACAGTAAGCTCACATGATATTGCTCCTAGCGAGGAGAATTATTGCTTAGAACTCGACGGGCATTTAACCCTGCATCGGGCGCGGCTGATCTGACAGGCACAGGATTCGGTTTTTAGGTGTCTCTTCCAAAGGCGCCGAGTGGACCCCTACCTCCCCTTTTCTAACTTTGTGGGGTGGTTCCAACCCGCTCAGTCAGTTCAGATCCTGCCATCAAGAAAATGCGTCTCACGTGTTTTGATCTGACAGACTCACCGCGCCCGATTACGTCACAAACCTAAGGTCAACACTTTTCACTTTTGATAGTAAATTCGATCACTTTACTGTTTTCCGATACTTGTGTTGGAGTCATTTTCGTCAGATACCATTACCGCTTATGAATGAGGATCGTGTGCCTGTCAGGCTCACCGCGCCATTCTGGTGTGCCTTTCAGGTTCATCTGCCCTTTTTCCTAGATTTTTTTATGAATTCCGGCCTTTTTGGTTTCAACGACGAAACTACGTCATATGCAAGGATAAATGTGTACTCCTGGTTTCTTCTGTGGTCAGAACCAAAGCCATTGATAAAAGTACTGGAGAAAAACAAAACTTAATGTCATAACGTATTATAATGCTCACAAAACTGAAGGTGACACTGCTAACCAAATGTGCGCCACATACAACGTGCAGCGAAATACATATCGGTGGCCAATGACTGTTTTCTACACTATGTTGAACTTGGGAGGGATCAATTCCTTGGTTATTTCCCTCGGGAATAAATTAGAATGAATTCCAAGAAGAGTTTTCCGCAAAGAATTGAACTGTGTATCGGATAACTTCAGCGAAGAAGCCGGTTAAAATCCGGCCTTAATACCTCCTTGAAAATTCGTCTCAAGAGATCCCTGATGATTGTCCAAAATCAACCCCTCCTCGCCTCCAAAAGCGGTCCATATGTTGTGATTGCACGGTGGAAACAGGAATACATCGGCTCACGAACTGCTTCTGTGTGAAAAGCAACCAAAGAATTTTCTCCTCATGCGAAACCATTCTATGCAACATGCTTATCAGTCTGATCTTGTGAACCTTCATCGGCTTTGATGGACGACGACTCCCACTTATTTCTGTCCTCACACATTTCAACTTCATGCCTGACCCCTTTTTAAATTTTTATTCGAGGATAAAAGATCTTATTTTGACTTATATTCATAACCATGATATGCGAATTCCACATTTTGACTATTTTTTGGTTTCTGTACCTAATTAGGTAATAAGCCCGAATCCGATATCATTCCTTCGATTATAAACTCCCTAACCACCCAAAACCACTAGTTTCTGACCTTGCTTCCTCTTCCACTCCTGGCAATCCTCCGAGGCGCCTAAAAAGAAGATGGCCTAGTGACTTTATATTGTAAAATGCTTTTAGAGTTCTACTACTGGGTAGTTTCTCTACATGCTGTATCATATCATTATCATTATCTCATTATGATCAAATTTACTTGTTGTATTTTTTATACAGTTGTAAATATCAATAAATAAAAAAAAATAAGTAATAAGAAATGTTTTAAATTTATTTTATATTTTTCCCTAATTGTCTGCATCCTCAAGATGATAGGTAATTTTTGTTTTAATTAAATAAGGCGATCTAGAGACTTCACGAGTTTTTATGCATCGTGTACCTGTCAGGCTCACCGCGCCCTACGAAGGGTTAAGAGAGATGAAATTGGTGTTCTGCTACTAGGTTGTTCATTACATTTCCAGTCGTTGCCACATATGCCCTCCATAACGAAACAAAAAAAAAAGGGACATATTCAGAGTAATTTATAGGCTGGCTGATTGCTAGGAATCTTGGGGGAGATTGTTGTCTCATTACTTAACAATCGAATTTCATTGTTAATAGGTAATTATAATTTTTAAATAAATTAAATTTTAAGTATTTTTTTAAGTTTTCAATTTTACTACGTTATGTTGTACAGAATATTCTATAAAAACCACCCCAATTTGTTCCATAGTCCATCTACTAGGATTGTTTGAAACAATAATGAAGATATTGATAATTTTTTAGAAATTGAATTTTAAAAATAGTGTTTTGGGTGGTTTAGAAAATAAAAGATTTTTTGGTCACTTTGGACCGCAGTATACACTAAATGTAGGAAAAAAATGTATATGGACTCCTATGGTTAACATAGGTAGATAATTTAGAGGATTATATAACTTTTATGAGTTTATAGATTTAAGGAATATTATTAAATTTCACAGAAATACGTTTACTGTGTAAAATAGCTCAGTGAGTAAGACGCTGTGCTACTAACTCCAAGGGTCAGGGTTACAATCCAGCTGTGGCAGACGATTACATACTCTGATACTCTAATACTGTAGCCGTAAGTCAACCCTGTGGGTTTGAGAGCTTTCCCTACGGCACACCCAGCCTCTATAAAATTGGAAATGAAAAACCTGATGGTTAAGCATGATCTTGAACAAATCACCTCCTTGTTGTTCCTCCTATAATTATTGTTCAAAAACTAGTACTTCCTTGCAAATCACTGAGCCTCATGGGTTGTAGTGGATCATATTGTAAAGTTAAAAAAGAGAATCTAATTTCTGGTAATTGCGGGTTTCCCCGAGACTCAGCAAAATGTCAGTACAAAGAAGGAAGCATCATTACCGGTATTTTGGTCTTACAACCACATAGCAGATTCTTTTGGATGCTGAAGATATTTAATGAACTTGAAAACAAAATATTAACTAAAGGAAAGAAAAAATTGTCCAATCTAAAACTACCAACCAAAAATCGTTCTCCTTTAAAACATGATATCCTTAATCAAAGTATGGTTTTAAGTAAATTCATTTTATTTAAAATATTTGAAATGTTGATTTCCAGAAACAACCTAAATGTGATGGTACGACTTTGGGTGGTTTTTAACACTTTTTTTTTAACGACTCACTTATTAAAAGTAATTAATCCTATTCATCAGAGCAACGTGTGTGATCCACCAAAGTCGCCCCAGTCTGACGAACCTGTTGAGGGAGGAATCCTTGTATAGTCCTGCGAGTTTTTTTACTCCTTTTCTACGAATAAGTTTTACTTATTTTTTCTAAGTATATGCACTGCTCGTGAATAATAATCATTATATACTTACTTAATCGTTAACTTATTAATTTCCAAAACCAGTAATACAAAATAGTAATTATTGTTTCGGTCACTAATCGGCAATATAAATTTGCAAGTCAGTTGGTATTCCAATTAGGACAAACGATGGAACAAAAAAGAGATAGAACTGAATTTACATAACTCATCTAACTTCTTCGAATCTTAAAGTCGACCAAAGACAAAGCAAAAGGCTCATTGAATTCAATTCGACCGAACTTTGTTTCCCAAGGTCCTTTAATCAGTGGAATGCATGGCCAATGAAAAGCTAACGTTCTTGTACAAAGATCGGAAATAAGGAAAGCTACTTGTCCGTCCTGAGGGGACTCAGCCAACTCGGAACTAAGTTTCCCCAGACTAAGCCTTCTTGATCGGATAGTTAGCGATGCCGGCGGCTCCACCACTTCTTGGATCTCGGGCAATCACCTCTGGCTATTTCTGGTTACGGCCGCTGGCCAACACCCACTTTAAACTTCATCTCTGGATCACCAATATTCAATCTTACAATCTAATAGAATTTACAACTGAAATGAAAAAAAGTGGTCAAGTAAGTAATAAACATGAAAATTTAATTGAAATTACTCACTGATAAAACAAACGAAAAAATAATACTCATTTAATTGAAGTCATTAAAATATAGTGTTAGAAATAGTTTGATGTATGAAATAGATTTCAAATCAACTCATTCTCCTCTATAATATAACGTTTTATCAGTTATAATTAAAAGGCTATATTTAATAATAAATTGTGTTTTTATTTAATTTTATACAATATAAAGAATCGAAAGCCAAATAATATTCTTAGGTCTGAAAGAATCAGTCCATAAAACACTTTAAAAAAGTTTTAATTTTAAAGAACGGTCTGCTTATTGTTTCTTAATTGACAAGCCCCAACCAAATCGAGACTGAAGGTCAAATGCTTGGAGAGTGCTATTGATATGCCTGAACTTGGTGTAGTCGTCTATAGGCAAAGTCGCTGGTAAGTGCCAACGTTTAGAATAGACAAGAATATTCTCTATCTAAGTATAAATATTTTAATTTATGTTATTATTTCTATAAATTATTGAAATCAATATAGCATTTATTTTTATCGTAAATATCACATATTTTTTTTTTTTGTAATATCTCCATTCAGCCTTGTTCCGGTGCATTTTTACATATTGTGCAGGCTTTAAACCAGGTATAGCACACCGGATTGCTCTTCAAGCTTAAAATCCATATTTTACTTCATATGCATTATTTTTAAGATTGCGAAAAAAAAAAATTTGATCCACAACCATCAGCCATTGGTATATAAAATATATGAATATAAGAGCCGGCTGCATCAGTCTTCCGTAAAACTAAGACTTTATCAAGAGTTTACTAAAACTCCAGGACCTTAGTGACCTGTTTCTGGTCTACGGTATTGTTAACTAGATTACCAAAACTGAAATAACTGCAAAACTCCACAATTCCTATCGCTAATGTTAAAAATTCAGAAAAATTTGGCAGCCAACTTTGACAGTCGATATCGCTGAAACATCCTTCATTCGACTTCTAAAAAGAATGATTTGCTTTAGGACGAAATACTTTTCTTTTCATCATTGCCTGAGCAGCTAATTAGTTGAAGTCTTCGTCGACTGTCAAATAATCTCGATCAAATCCATTTTATAGAATTTGAAAAGAAACGAAATGATGCAATACACATTAAATAGATAAGAGATCTAACTAGAACTATGGAAGAATCTTTGAATGGTTAGCTAATTAAACGTAGATTTCCTCTAAATCTCATTTTAACCGACTATCATTGATCGGTGAAGTTTACCGCCAGATTTGATAGTTTTTTTCTTTTTTAACTTTTCTGTTAACGAATAATTATTGATTTTACCCATCATTTGAACTGCCATGGTGCAACCAGCCCTAAATGAAATGTCAACATTAATGATTCGTTAAACAGGTTATTCTAATTAACTGTTTTATTTAACAAATGTTTTTGTTCACTTGTTTAATACTGAGTTCATTTGAATTAAGCATACATTTTTGAAAGAAAAAAAAAAGCAAACTCTTGTGAGAAAACTTAAAAATTGTATGAGGATTTTCCTTACTTGTAGAAAATGAATTAAGCCTGAATGGTATCATATATCAAATATCATTGACAGTAGTTGACACTCTATCCAAAGTTCTCTTTACTTCGTTCAAGTCTCAGAACTGGCTGACTATAATTCATGGAAATCAATAAATCATTAAGTTTAGGGTCGATATATTACAGTATGTTTACTAAAAATAAATTTATCAAGTTTAAAGACTAAATTAAAATAATTAGTTGATTTTTTACTTTTTCAGAATTCAAGATTTTTCTTAAGTAAAATTCATTTTCTGTATTTGGTATTTTATTTCTGTTTGTAATGTTTGATTAATAATCACAGAGTATAAAAAAAAAAACAACAACTAAGTTCAGTACTAATGAAATGGGTTTTATGGTGGACTAATGAAATGGAAGTATAGTTTCAGAAGTAAATGTATTTGCTACTTATAACGCATATCTTAGGAGAATAAATTCATGTGCGTAAGTAACTATACTAGAGCCAAGCATTTGACAGTAAAAACCCAATGAAAATATAAATAATTTAATTTAATAAATATTTAGTTATATTTTCACTAATCTTTATATGAGAAACAATATGAAAAAACTCAGTGAGTAACTGCTGGTTTCTTTCCACTGTATCTAGAAAATTGCATTTTATGCAATATTCACAATCAATGTCGTAAGTCTTTAGAGTACATCCCATTTTAATGATTTAAAAGGTTGGTTTTATTGAAAGGGCTGAGTAATTGGATAATATGTATGATGAATTATACAAGTGAACAGTTTTCTCTCTCTCTTCTGTTAAGGTTGGCTTAATAGGCTTAAATTATCAAGCTTTTGATTTTTATGGATCAATTGGTTTTGAAGCACGGAATTATATTAATGGGATTTGTATTATAGGTTATCGTTACAAATGTCACAATTAAAAAACTAATAATAATTAATAAACTAATAAAAAAAATATCTATATATTTTTAAGTGTCATACTGGGAGATTGCTGATGACCGTGTGTCGGGTGCGGTCAAATAAATTTAATTAAAATTTGATTTAAATTTAAATACAATTTATTTGACTGCACCCGGACCAAATTCTATTTATTTTTTTAAGTGTAATTGATCATCAATCTATTTGCTAAAATATTTAATTTGAATCTCTGTGAATGTAAATATTCACTTATTCAGGTTTTATGATTTTTTTTTCAAGATAAAAAATGATTCAGGAAGTAAAACAGAATAACGTAAAACGAGAATACTCTCAAAGAGGTCTAGTAGTACAATGAAAGATTAACAGAAGCCAAAGGTTATTCACCACAAGATCAACGTCCTAGATTTAGAACAAAAATTGAAAAATAATATCTATTCTCTCTTTAATACTTTGTTGAAACAATGAGCCGACGGATTATAGACAATTGAGACTAGGTCATACAAATCGGCACCGTTACCCGACCTCACTATATTTATTTAATTGTTTCTTTTGATGGAGTCGAAGATCGTGACAAAGAATCGCATTCTTTTGAGATCTTGTCACTTCATTGTCCTCCAATTAAGCCCATACCCATGGGCAAGCTGGTGGATTAAAATCAAATCAGATAATAAAAATAATAAGTAATATCAATATAACTTGTACACCTTTTCCTCTCGAACATTTCTATTGGAATCACGTGTATTGGTATGAGGACAATACAACAAAGTTGAATGGTAACAATAAGAGTATAGAGGATGATTCATTGAGCAGAATAGAAGTTCAATTTCTCACAAAATATGCAATTTCATTTAGTATTCATTCTATAAGGCACTATTGTAATCCACGAACTTTCTTAACAGCGTTCAGTATTTTCACCTTCTTATAATAGCTGGGAAAAATATTGAAACCAAGAGCAATAGCGTTCCTTTTTTTTATCTCTCTTTTTCTCTTTCTATTTTTTTAATCTGAAGTGATATGAACATGAAGAAAAAGTTCTACAAGTTTAACTCTTTTTATTTAAAAAATCATATAAGCCTGATTGTTTGTAGTATTTCAAAGAAGAACGAGAATATTTCAATATACCCTAATATTTCTAAGCAGAATTTTAAACTCAGATAATACTCAACTTAAGTAAAGTAATCGTTTTTATTTACTTGCTCATGATTTGGAAGCGTTAAAGAATTGTAAAAGCAAAGGATTTCTTTAATTATAATATGCTTAAATTAAAAATGAAAATTTTTTTTCAATTTTTTCTACATATTAAGGCTTCACGGTTGAACCTGAAATTACTTTCTTTAATCCCATTTGAAATGGAATCTGTTACATAACCGACAATTGTTTTCGGGTCCGTCCTCCTGTTTTTTGTTTTTTGGGATACTCAAGTTCAAAGTCCATCTTTGCAGCTATCCGATTTGTTTACTAGCAATAAATGTTTATAATGTAAATTATTATTTTTTTTTTCAGGATTTAGGATAATTTTTATTTTTTTCTTAAATAAAATTTAATTACTATATTTTTTGTACTTTATTTCTTCTTGTAATAATTAATTGTTAAACACGCTATAAACTTTAAAAAAGAAAAAAAATAATTAAAAAAAACCACTTGTGTCAATAAAATGAATTTTGTAGTAAAATAACGAAATGGTGATCTAGTTTTAATGGGGTGTATATACATTTTAATAAAAAAATTTTAAGGTTAAAAAACTTCTAATTTGAATGCAATTTATTTTAAATTAACATATTGTTGCACAACGTTTCGGGACTATTGTCCAATATTGATGTACTTTAATAACCTCATAATCAGTCAAAAATCTATGTCATATCTACAAAAGCAATGTAGGTATGATATGATTTCCTTTGTGAAACTCAAATTGTTGTCTGATTATGATGTTATTAAAGTACATGAATATGGGATAATATTCCTGATACGCTGTGCAACAATATGTTAATTTAAAATAAATTACATTCAAATTGGAAGTTTTGTAACCCCTACAATTTTTTATTGAAATTGACTTACCAGACTTCCTAAAGAGAAAATCCAGAATTAGTTTTAAATTATTTTTTATATTGGCCTTACCAGTTTATGTATATGTAGGATAAATATTTCTATTGTTTTGTGTACATAAATATATATAAAACACAAACAGCATTTACGAAACGTTATTAATCCCAGGAGGATTCAGCCTCCGAACTAACTGATAAGGTAAGTCTGCATCTTTTTGGAGTACATCTATCTAGGTGATATCAACTATCCTCACCCACCGTCGAGGATGTCTCGATACCTCATCGGCTCTTTACCCTCTTGCAGAGACTGTAGATGGATAGCATCCTTGACACCTCAAGATCTCATTGCCAGTATAAGATAAATTGATATGTTCATATCGATTACTGACTCACCATATTGATCTATCGTGGTAACCTAGGTGCAGAGGGGGGGGGGGAGTGGGGTGGCATAACCCTACTTTCCTTCAAATGTGAAGCCAAAAAGGTCATGCGTACGTTGCTTAGATTTTAGATTAATATTAAAGTCCACCATTATTATATGAACTGAAACAGAAGTCAGCCAATAATTGGTTCGTACTCTTTCCCTATGTCGCGCACTGCGCCTGCTCTAACAAAAGGCCAATCTTTTTTAACTCCACCTTTCGTGCTAACTTACCCTGCTCCACTATACTCCTTCCTTCAAGCCTTGGTGGAAGTAATGTGACTTACTTACTTAAAGGAATTTATTATTCTAATTTATTAACTCTCATTAAGCTCTTAATATTATTCATTCACGATTTTACATATTTTCTAAATTCACATAACTGTTCACATTAATTTATATTTATATTGAGGTGTTTATAGTTGACCGTATATTGATATAAGAAGAAGATGGTCGGAGTTGCTACAAAATATAATATTGCAGAAGTAAGAATTATATTACTTATACAGTACTATATTTTACTTTGTACAGGTATCAACTACTATCTATTCAATTTATCGTGTTTTTTTATTTCCAAGTTTGTTTGGAATTTTTTCTTTTTTTTATTTGTCTATGAATTAAGATTTTTTTGTTTCTTAGACCTGATGAAGACCAAAATTCAGATCGAAACGTTGACACAAATAAATAAGTTTTACCTACTCTTCTATTTTTACTAACCGAATCCAGACCATCTTTTCCGCGTAATTTATATTTAGTTATATTAGTTTACAAGTAAATTTGTTTATCTTAAGTTCGTACTTAGAAATAGCGATTTATTTGTTTTTTCTCTGTTAGTTGCTACAAAACCTCGTTAGCAAGGTTCTTAAATCTTCTAATATTCTTACTTTGTAAGTATTTACCCCTCAAGTTAAAGTTAAGCATCGCTTATTATTTATTTATAAGATCCATATATATTTTTACTTTTGTTCATTCTTGTATTTTCTATATATTTTGTCATTTCATTACTTACTAAGGCGTTATTTTATTTATTTACTTTTATTTTTGGGTTTTAATTCTCAGTTTATTATTTAGTTTTAAGATATGAACCATGTGTTTTTATTTTATATCTATATTTTAATTTCTCATTTAGTAAATTTATTTCACATTTCTCGCCTACTATGTACTATATATTTTACACTGTTTAAATTAAATACATCTCTCAACAGGTTGCTTTTTTTCTGGATATTGGTTTTTTTTTTTTTTTTTTTTCCAATTGTGAAAAATTCCTTTCTCCTAAAAATCCAATGAAAATATAAATAATTTAATTTAATAAATATTTACTTGTAATTGTTATTAATATTTATTAATTTACTAATTAATATAAGAAAAAAAGCTAAGCCTGTCAAAGACCAAATCTAAACGAGGGTGTAACTTCTTGCGTTTTAATGAGATTTCATTGTATCTAGAAAACATTATTTGTTAATTTTGTTCTTTTGCATAGAGTATAAACTATTCTAGGATTATAACTCAGTGAGGAATCCCCGAAGAGAATCCTTTAAGTAACAGCTCCCTTGGAAATGTTCCCGAACCTAAGGTTCGACCTAGGGGTAATAAATAGGTGGGAATCACTTTGCATTGGAGTGGCTTAGCACTCAGCTTGACATCCTGGTCCCCGTCCATCTTAATACTGATAACATTCTATTCGCTCCAAATAAGTTACGTTCGCTGTTCGAATTCTTTTCAACCCTTCCGCCTCAATGGTATGCTTCCCATCTATGGTTCGTTAAAAGAGGCTTTAAATTTCGACACAGTAAAGATAAAAAAAAATATTGACAAAGGTTAAAAAAGTTTATTTTTTATTACTGGTTCAATGATTTCGTCGTTCCATGGGTTTGATGACTATCAAGAAATATTGAGATTATAAACTAAAACTACCCAAAATATATACACTACATAATTTAAGTCTGAGAAAAATGAAATAGCAACTGGATTATTTTTGTTTAAATGAGTAACAATGATTTCAGATCGATTTTGCTATAGCGGACACGATAGTTAAGTCAAAATAGGAGATACACAAACTTAATGGTCTCAAAATCGTTGTATAATAAGTACAAAATATAAAGAATAGACGGTCTTAATTCTGGTGGATATTTAGAAAAAATGGCATACCGCGTGATATCCTGATATATCCTGTAATCAATGTATTAGTATCCACACGACTTGATTCTTAAAATAAATGTATAATGTATGTAAGCTCTACGAAATAAATTTCACCTCTAAAATATTTATATATGTATAAGCAATAATTTTGTTTAGGAGAGAGAGGTAATATGTTTTTTTTTTATTTGCTTAGCATTCATGAATATTCAATAGTTTAAATATTTCTAACAGCAGTATAGTGTTTGTAATGAATTTGAAATTAAAATTAAATTATATTTAAAATGTAAATTGCTCTCCTGAATAATAAAAAACAGCCGTATTTTTTTAAAATTTTCATTGTTCACAATGAGAATCATCTAAAACCAATTGGGACCTTCATTCTAAATCCTACTTCACGACTACATTTTTACTTTCACTTTATTTTATATGGAATATCTAGTAAGAGCAAGTATCTCGGTTGTGAACATTTTTGAATTTTTAAAGGAAATACAAGCTATAAGGGGTCCTACGTCTAAATAGCTAAGACCGCAGAAAAATCGTGTTTGTCTGTGTGAACAACTTAGCTAAAACATCATAATCGTACAAAACTACATATTTAAGATAGAATTTTTCGTAAAAATTGACTGATCGGTCGATAAAATCACTATTTATATAATCGATTTTTCACAATTTTTTTGTTTTAAAACGATTATAATGATTTTGAATGGTATATCAATGTACAATTAAACGGTCTTTAATATTATTAAAGCATTATCCTCACTGAAATAGTTGGATAGGACTTACTTGTGGATAGAACTAAATTTAGATTGATGAAAATATTAATTACACCACTGTTACTTTGCCATATTAAAGAATATTGAAAGTTTTTAGAAGCAACATTACTATAAAAATAATTGGGGATTCCTTTCAGTATATACTGTAGTCATGTTGACTTTAAAACTGAAACTTAGTTTTTGGAGTACAACAAAAGAACCGCACATCTTCCAACTTATGTACTCGGTCCTCATTCTTTTATTCTAATTACGGCATCTCATCTCATATCTTCATCATCTTTCCAGTGATGTTACAGTGAGATTGCTCGGCTAATTAATGTATATTCGAATCAAGTGCGGAAGTTTGTGCACCGCATTCTCTCACTGAACCGACGATCATAACAATGGTAACATGTCAACATCCGCCATGAAAAGAAGTCAACGAAACATAACTGAATTAAACAAACCCGGCTGCGGAAGGAGGAAGGCAAACAATGATCTGGGACACGTAAGAGTTGACATTGGGTGGCATCACTTTCCCTCACTTTCGCCTACAATTATTGAAACAATGGTTCCATTGTTCGACATGTGCTCATAAGTGAGGACGTACGCCCGGGCCAGAATTTTTTCCCTCAGGCGGTAGCAATTTGCCACCGGATCACTTTCGATTCCTCGGTCCTTTTGTCACGGTTATCTTCTTGAATAAATTATTGTGGTCACTTCTTACCTGTTGAATCCTTTGTTTGCTCCCGTCTTACCTACTGTGTTTAGGTACCGTTAATAAACGGACTAAAGAATGATAAATGGAAGTTATTCTTTCCAAGTATGCATGGACTGATAGACGTAATATGCTCCAAAAAAGAATCTAATTATTTTAGAAAACGGAAACATCGTGAAGAAGAATAAATACAGCGGCACTTTTTTTTCCCTCAGATAATTTAAATGAGGGATATTTAAGCGTCTGTCCTCTACTTTTATGTTGCTTAGTGTAAAATAAATATAAAAATATTATCGGATAAGCTTTTTTCATTAACTTTTAAACTTACATTTTTAATAAACATGTACGCTACAGAGACCTCTGAGTAAAAAAAAAATATTTTGGAAATAGGTCAAATGGTTTTTTTTTCTTCGTTACCGACTTCAGATGTACCTCCTGCGTTCTAAATTAAGCAGACTGTGACTGTGCGAAGCACAAAAAAAAAAATGCGTTTTACATGGACGGGAGGTCCAAAATGGTTCCAACGGTTTCTTTTAAAATTGTCAAAAATCTTCATACATCCCTTCATCTATTTCATGTAATGAGCTGTAAGAATCCCTAAGAAACTGTAAGAAAAAAAATATGGCAAAAAGTAAATTTTATTTGATCATAATTGAAAAACTACATTTTATAGTAAATTAAGAAAATATAACATATTAATAACCCTTTAAAAAAATAATTCAATTATTTATACCAAAACAACATAGATAAGTTGTGTTTTTCATATAACTAATGTTTTAAAATGATTTTTTAATTAATTTAGCATGTTAATGTTCATGTTAACACATTCGCTTTATATTAATGTTGAACAATGTGGAATTTTAAAAACATTTCATGTTTTTTTAGCAATCCTTTAAAAAAATCATGCTCACAACTTTAAGCCTAAATATAAACTAATGGTTTTTATATTTATAACAAAATTAAAACAATCGATAGGCTTTGTCATTTAAATGACATTAAACCTGGGCATTTTATCCTCGATATATGAAAAGAAAAGTACATTATATTATATAGAATACATTATATTATCCTTACACATTATAACGGAAAAAAAGACTGATTTACTATACAAAATTATACTTATTATTGAATCTAATTCTAATAGTAAGTAGTGCTCACGTATATAAAATAAATACAAAAAAAATACGGTAATACTTGTAGACAATTTATACATACAGATACAGACCTAGAGATACCAGAACTAAGTTTCTTTCCATCGTTTAAAAGTCTAAAAAAGATTCCAGGTATTGTCTGAAACAAGCTGGTCCTAAACCAACTAATAAACTAATCTTTATTTTTCTTTTAAGTTAGAGTTTAGCTAGAAATTTTAGAATTCAAAGTGGATTAAATCAGATATTTAAACTAAATGAAAATAGATTACGATGGTTTTCTTCAATAAATAATAACCATCCATTCTCCAATAATCTGGAAGGAAAATCAGGAAGGACGTTTTATATTTCTTTTTTTTCCAGGCTTTGTTGTAAAATGTGTCCATGATATGGACGAATTAAATCTCTAATCTGTCACAATTTTCAAACAAAATTAGAATTAGTGATATAGAGTACTGAGAATCATCATCATGATACGAAAATACAATACTTTAAATAACAGATTACTCATAATAAATACGTTTGAAGTGAGCAAAATAACAATATTCCTTCTGTAAATTATTGCATGCACATGATGACATTTATGTAAATTTTAATGGTATTTAGGAAAACTTTTGAAATTTATAAAATATATACTTTTCCAAAAAAAATAAGAACATTTAACAACCACAGAAAAATAGCTACAAACCTAAAATGGATGCCGTATAACAGGCTACAATTTAATTCAAATTTTACCAAGATCGCACAATTCGTGTATTTTCATGTCTGAGCTTACCAAGCATATTACGATACAAGTGAAGAAGCAAATACATGGGAAAGGAAGAATTAATCATAGGAGTCTAAGGAGTTGAAGAAACTACAGATACAAAGGAATGAAACCTTATACGAAGTTACCAGCAATGCCTTCTATATCCAACCAAGATATGCAATTTATATTCAAATTAGCTCTATAAAGGAATCCTCCAGCCATTAAGATGCGTGTTGTTAAGTTATTAAAAGAGCTTAATAAATAATAATTACACATGGAATAATATATTGAAATTCTAGATGGAGTTTTATGTGCAAAAATCACTTCTCGTGTTTTCAAAAACCGGTTGTGCATCTATTTATCATGTTAAGAACAATCAGATAAGCTATTCCATACAAGCCTAAAGATGGCGATGATCTCTTGTTAAATTCAGTGGGTTACTCCACAAGATCAAAATAATCATTAAAATGAAAAATAGAGGGAGGTGCAAATTACCTTCAATTTATAATACTATTCTTGAGGGCACATTAGCAATATCCATAAAACAAATAACAACATAAGTTTGGACACCAAGTACAAATTTTGGATATATAAATAATTACACTTGTTCAAATCGAATATTGCTATAATTTATTTAAAATGAAAGAACAATTGTTATATTGATATGACAAGATTGTTAATCGGTATGAAAGAAGCCAAGTTAGTTCGTCGCTGCTCATTTATGAAACCAACTCAAAATAATATATATGATCTAGATCATTAAAAAAAAAATGAAAGGTATAAAGAGATGTCCAGTGAAGGAACTAGTTCAAGCAAACAATACAGCTTCAATTAACTAAATAAAAAAAGAATATTCCTAGAAAAAAAATAGGGTACAAACAGAACAAGTCCGGAATTGTTAATCGGTATGAAAGAAGCCAAGACACATCGTCGCTGCTCATTTATAAAAACAAATCAAAATAATATACATATATTATTAAGGTTTTTAAAAAATCAAAAGTATAAAGACACGTCAGACGAAGGAACTAGTTCTAGCATACAATACAGCTTCAAATAACTAGTAACAAAATGGTGTACAGGGAAGATTACTCCTGATTTTCTTACATTATAAAATAAATTCCATCATTTATTTATTAGTAATGATTCAAATCAATTGAAAAATTGTAATTAATCCCAATCGATCGAAGATGAACCATAGATGCTAACGCTTGGATTTTTTTTATATTAATAACTTTTAAGCTTCTAAATGCTAAGGACTGGAGTTGTTCTTCAAAAATTGTCGATATCAGAATATACGAGACATCTTCGACAGACAGCATTTTTTTCCGAGAAATCAAAAAACAGGTAAATAACACAGACGAGTAAAAGACAGTACATTTTTGTTGTTATGCAACCCAACTTCCAAATTAATATCTCCAAAAATTTATTGATCCAGCTGAACATTTTTTTAAATATAATATAATGCAATCCACAGCGATGGTGATGTTTGCCTATGCATACTGACTGAACTCTTTGGAATATTCCTGATATAATTATATCTATGCTAGAATATATAAGCTGGTTTCATAAAAATGGTTACTATTAAAAAATATTTTTTTTTATATTTCATAAAATTAACCAATAACGTATAGAGAGTTAACATCGCGGTGTTCCGTTTGATCTTTTGAAAACAAAATAAAAATTGTTTTAGGTTAGTGTTTGATACAGTTTACGATAGTTAAAATATATAATATCATATTTATGCTTGATCTTTTGCATATCAATGTCTTTTCTTAACGTATATTTATTATTTCATTTATTTTGTATTATTTATCATTTTTTTAAAGTTTTTGTTTCTTATCTTAACGTATTAGAAGCGGAAATGCTTTTAAGAGGTTATAAACGATAAAAAAAAAAAAGAAATGAGTGTTGTACTCTGCTGACAACATGTTATTTAGAACGGAAACAAATAGTTCTTGGATGATTTATTGTCTACCATAACTCTATTTGCAAAGCAACAATAGCCCCTTGAATTTGTAACCTTACTCTTGATGACACTTCATAGCGGGTGAAGTGGGATAGGGAGGCAGGGCTACAATACAAGAGAGTTTTATCTCCTTAATTAATGGACAGCTGTCCACCTATCTCTTTTATAATAATATAAAGGTTATTTTATTTTGTTCCCTTTTGTTACAGTCTTAAGGATTCTAACAACTAATGAAATTATTGTATTATTTAACAAATACTTGTTAAATAATACAATAATTTCATCTGTTTCTGATTCGTATTAAATATAAAATATATGTACTTTTTATCAAATTTTTATATAAAAAATAAGTTTATACAAGAAATCCAATAAAATTCACCAACAATAAGTAGCAGTCTGTTTGTGAACAAAATTGATATATGAGAAATATGGTTGAAAAAGAAAACAAGTGGTGACTCTTGTAGTGTATTTCAGGATATTAAAAAAAAAAATACAAAAGCCCCCTGAAAAAAAGAAATATAATAGAAGGAGAAACATAGGAAAAAGTAAAATTTTAAATGAATTATTACGAATACATCGAATTGTATTTGAAAATAGAATAGAAAATTCTATTCTATGTAATAGAAATTCTATTCTATTTAATTAAAATTCTATTCTATGTAATAGAAGGAGAAACATAGGAAAAAGTAAAATTTTAAATGAATTATTACGAATACATCGAATTGTATTTGAAAATAGAATTTAGTGTAACGTATAAGGTGAAGATAAAAATATCCAATAAAACTTTGCACATATGTATACATACATACATTCATATATAAAATAATAAAATCTGAATATATATATAAAAATAATAATAATAAAAACTGAATCCCACTCAAAAAACACAATAAAGTTGCAGTTGCATATAATAAAAATATTAGGGATCAGAATTAACTCCGTTAGCTCCCAGTGCATACCAGCCTTCAGCGGACATTGTAATTAGTAGTCTTATAATACTATACGGCAAACAAAGATGTAATTTGTATTTTGTATATATATA
>NW_027115043.1:63233-90968 GCF_000696795.3 Halyomorpha halys
AATGTGAGATCAGACCATCATTCATAGTCACAGCAGTAGATCAGTCTACCAAGAACAAACAAATAGATACATTTTACGAGAATAAGAGTATAATACATGTATTAAAGTTATTCCTTTTTTTTCCGTACCCTTCAATCAAATAAATTGGTACACCAAATATATATAATACATAAATTATATATGCTTTTACAGAGACTTCTCCCTTTCATTGTTTGTGGCATTATGAGGTGTTGATATCAGTCCAGCTAATGTGGTATAGTCTAGCTATAGCCAAAGGCTACGCCATGGAATTAATGGAACGTGAAGGATGGAACCTTTCGCAAAAAAGTTATTCCTTGAATGGGTGGTGTTTATGTAAATCACCTGGCAAAACATAAATGCAGAACGGTCATGCCTGAAATGTTAAAAAAAAAGTAAATAAAAATAAAAACTAATTATCCACTCACATAAATTCAACTCATCAGTCATATTTATTATTTCAGCACTGTTAGCAATAACGATTTCATCATCATCATCATCATAATCATAATCATTTTATCCCCTTTACCGCTTACATAAGTGTAAAATAACAGGAGTATAAAATTTATTTTTTCTTATTATATCTTACGTTTTTACATTTTATACCCCTGTTATTTTACACTTATGTTTTTTTATTTTTTTCCTTTTTGTAACTATAGTGTTTGTATCTTTTTTAGCCCTGACGAAGCCCTGCAACGTGGGGCGAAACGTTGGCTCAATAAAATAGTATAATTATCTACTATTATAGTTTTTTTGACCGCACCCGGACCATATTCCATTCATCATATTGTAACTTTAATGTTTTTTCTTTTATAACATTTGTAGTTGGACATTGTTTTTCAAAACATTTTAAAAAAACTTTTTTCATTTTTTTTTTCAATTCAAAAAAGTAAAAAAAAAATTTAGATCAGGTTTAAAAATAAAATTCATTTATTTCAACTCAAGTTTTTTTTCAATATATAGAAAAAATTAATTATACAGAGAGCATTTCATTAGTTGCATTAATTATTGTTAATTACGTTAGCTACATTAAATTGTAAATCAAATACAAAGGAAATGTTATTATAAATGGATTCAATCTCCTCATTTATATTGCAAGTAGTTAAAATTCCATTGCCAATGAATTATTCCAATTAGCGTTCAGAAAATTCCATTTACTAGTAACCCTAATTAAACTCTTAAGCACTTCCATACAAAATAAATAAATAAAATAAAAAAGAATAAGGAAAAAAGAAACATAAATAAAACTCACCTCGCCACATTATGCTTTACTATCAACGATAGATTACCATAACGCCATTAGCAATGAAAAAAACTCATAAAAATATTAAAGTTAAATAACAGACAACGATTAACATAAACTATAAACACAATATTGTTGTTTATGTTTCGTTGAATATAATTAAAACCGTTAGATTTCATGTACTTTTTATTTTCCATCTGGATTTCCCACGAAAATGAATTCCAAGATGAGTAACAGGAGAAGCATGTTTCCCTTGTGTGAATCATTAACAATCTTAGCCGGATATTTCTCGTTAATCAAGATATGAATCACAGATTCCCAAGCTTGTTACATCATCGTTACCCGATTTGCCAGAGCGGTAGGTTGTTGTACTAAATAGAATTATAAATAATAAGCACTCTCTTATTAATCATTTATAAATGATAAGAACTTTCTTAATAATTATAAAAAAAATAAAATATACACAAAAAAGGTTCTTTTTGATCTCTTCCATTCCGCTTTCCCAAGGAAGCTCCTAGCCCGCTTTGGGATTAAATTCCTTCTGCATTGTTCTTAAGGGAAATTAGCTGCTTTAGTATGTACTGCCTTAATGTAAGTCTAAGCTTCGAACAAATTAGAATTATTTGTAGTATTATTCGTAATATTAGTAATTTTATTTGAAACTTGATTTACCCTGACGAGAAATAATTAAAATTAATTTCTTACCATTCACTGAAACTATGGAAAGAAAACACAGAAACCTTATAGCATATACTCCTGTAACATAACAAAACGATCTCGAAATTCCAATGTAGGATTTTTCAAAAAAATTAGAAAACAGATTTATTGGGTTTCACCAAATTCGTGTAACCTTCTACCTCATAAAACTCTTCTGTATATAATAAAATCGGACTGTCCGTGTCTGTAAAACACTACGCGGATTATTAATGTACGATCAATGTTCAGTTGTGCCATCACCTGACTCACACTTCAACAGAAGTACTCCAACAGAAGTAATTATTTAAATTTTTTTTCGAAATTATTTAAAGTGAAATAGAATTATAGAAATAGAATATAAAGCACGAAACATGGGCGTTGATGACCTCAGGGTTTTACGCCCTAAAGCCCCAGATAACAACTACGCGGATTATAAAGTTTAAATTATTAATGATTCTTTCCCTTATGATGAAGATGTGGAATAATGCTGAGAAACAAGAAACTTGGACAAAAAATAATTTCTAAAACCTAAAATATAATAATTTTCGAATTTCTCTAAAACTATGCATCTTTAGTAACATTATATCCCCTCATTTAAAAGATAATTTAATTCTCTACAAAACGGAACAAACATCAGACTCGTTTTATCAAAGATGGGAACCAGTTTTTTCTTTGGTCTTAACATTTAAAAGAACTGATGAGATGTTTGAACCAGTTTAACAATGCGTATTATCAAAAAAATTGGAAATAAAACAATTTAAATTTTTTAAAACAGGTGTGGAAATTCGATTTTCCATTTGTTTTATTTATGTTTCCTAATTCGGGACCCGTTCTTTTTCACTCTAGGTTAAAAAAGTTGAACTGAACATATGAAAGAACACATACTGACTTACATTCACTTACTGAGTCACTGATCACTGTATCTCATAAAAACGTTTATTGAATGAAATTATTAATAGGATGAATTTATTAATTATATTATTAATTATTTGTTCCCTCGCTCTCAGCCTTCATTCACAATTAATGGATAGTAGGCAATTAATGACTTTTAAATTTTATTGTTTCTTGATTTTTACTATAATATTAATATAATACATACATACAAATAATAATAAGTTGAGCATTGTAATGTATTGAAGATGCATCTCCGTTCCTCACTTCCGACCATGAGTCTACTCATCATAAAAGTTTTTATTTATGTACTGGGTACTGGTACTGGTATTTGGTGGGGGAACAAGTCCGGCAAGTGGGCCTGTGGGTCCTTTCTGCCAACCCCTCACGGCTACCTAGGTTGCCGCCGTATAATAACCAAGGTGGGAGTGGCAAGATTCATTCCTCGGTACCGCCGAAAAATGAATGTTTACTTGCCCCAGGTGGGAATCGAACCCAAACGTTCCGAACCGAGCGTACTGGGACCTACGCCCCAACCCGCACGGCCGTCACGTCCCTTTTAATTTATGTAGGATGCGAAACATTGTTTCGTTCGCTTGATCGAAATTAAATTTTCTTTAGGTTAGTACCTAGATGGTTCCAAATTCATTTTTATCATGTTCTCTCCACTACTTTCACACATTCATGCAAAAGCATATTTTCATTAGTTGAAGAATCGCATTCAGTGAATTATTCTTATTATTATAAGTAATTTTAAAGAAAATACTTTTATTAATAATAATTTTTCTTTCAAAATGTTTTTATCGAAGAGTAATAATACAATCTATCATAATTAGAGCCAATAAGTATAATCATTCCAAACTAACAGAAAAAAAACAAGAAGTAAAAAATAAATAATAACAATATTTATAATAACTAGTTATAAGCAACAATTTATGATATAAACTATTAATTATAGACTATATTACAAGCTACATCATTACCACTTGACTGTTGCAGTGAATACTGGATCACCTACAAAAGTCCGACTCATGAAAACTGTAATATTGGATTCAAACTCTATAACTGTTTGAAAACTTGAAAAACAACTGCATCTGATATATTTTTTTTCTTGTTAGGTTGTACAACCTGCAAGGATACGTTAAGAGGGGTATTTTGTACCAAAGTTTACTGTATATTGTTTCTTGAAATACTTTTCTAGTGACATGGTCTAAGAAATCTCACGCAACAAAATTATTAAGACTTTTCAATATAACTATCAATATTACAAATAATAATATTATTATTCGAGGGTGGTTTGAAAAGTTCTCGGAATGTACTAGAAAGAAGTGTCTTACCTCAGTGGAACTGCTTTTATTTTCCAACTTAGTCTCCCTGTAGACTAATACATTTGGTCCAGCGATGTTCCAATGCTTTGATCCCATCTCGAAAATGAGATTTCTCCAGGCCTGCAAAATACCTCTCCAATTCGGCTGCCAGTTCTTCCGTTGTAGGAAATCTCTGTCCACCTAGGAAACTTTCAGCTTGGGGAAGAGATAATAGTCTGATGGTGCCAAATCAGGTGGATATGGCAACAATTCGTACCTCAGTTCATGAAGTTTTGCCATGGCAATGTCACTTGTGTGTGGGCGGGCGTTGTCCTGATGAAAGATGACTTTTTTCCTTGCCAAACCAACTTTTTTCGCGTATTTTTCCTGTAGTAGATCTAGGAGGTTTGCGTAGTATTTCCCCCTAATTGTTTGGGCAGTAGGAAGATAATCTATTAGCAGAATGCCTTTTGCAGAAAACTGAGGCCAATACCTTTCCGGTCGAACGTACTGCCTTTGCTTTCTTTGGTAGTGGTGACTCAGCATTGGTGGTGTTTGCATTGGTTTGACTGCTGTTTTTTTCTCTGGGGTGTACCCAAGTTTCATCTCTAGTCACAAACCGGCGCAAAAAATCTTGTTGGTTGCGCTTAAAACGGACAAGATTTTGTTCAGATATTTCCAATCTGGTGCGTTTTTGATCCATGCCAAGAGCCACGGCAGCCCTCTTGCGGATAATTTTTTCATTCACAATCCTTTGGTTAAAATGTGATACACCCGTTCTGATGACATCCCTACAGCTTCAGCAATCATGCACTTTCAGACGATGATCCTCGATGTCCTTTTTAAGCACTTTTCCGATAAATTCTGAGGTAGTAGTTTTGAAATTTGGCATGAATTTCCTTCGCTTTCATACCTTTCTTTACAAAGTATTTAATCACTGCTCGAATCTCAGTTTTTTCCATTTTCACAAATCACTATGGATAAAACAACAACAAAGAGTCATCACTACCACTCACGCCACTCAAAAAGGATGTGTGATTATTGCGTGGGAACCTCGTTGCTCTAACAATTTGATTCCGAGAACTTTTCAAACCACCCTCGTAATTAAAACATCTGAAATCAAATTTTAAAACAACTTTGTAATAATCTTGAACGGATTCTCGTACCGTTCATTTTCTAACCTTATTTATTTATCCTATAGTACCCTCATTATTTTTTAAAAGAATGAGTAATATATATTTTATAGAGAGTGTGTTGAAACTCAAACAATTATTACAGCTAATATTATAGATGATCCCTTAAAGTTGATCTTTTAGCTGATGAGCACAATGCAGCAGATATCGAAGAATTGATGAAAATTAAAGAGGAAGAAAGTCGATCCAACGGCATTTAAACTAGCGACCCATTGTGAACCGATATAGACTGATATAGACTTTTCCTGAAAGAAGTAATATATATTAAAAGCAATATAGTAATATGAACTACAACTTATCTTCTACAAAATTTCATTACAACGGGTACAATATGCATCAAAAAAGAGGATCATAGTAATAAATATCAGAGTAAACAATATATTTTCTGTCCTGAAATAAAGTTGATAACCAAGCCAATAAAGACCGATATTACATTCTATTTCCATAAAACCCTCAATCCAAGATAAATAGAAAGATTAACTATATTTCCGGCAAAGCAATCAAGCGGTTAATTATAAATAGAAAACGATTTTATTTTAATCTGATAATAATCGGGAATCAAATAATAATCCCGGGAAACGGAAATCACTCGGGAATCCGAAGACATTGAAAACTCGAATACTATATTATAATAAAAATAGAAGAACTAAAAATGGATGGTCCATAGGTTCCACTACTTTGTAAGGAAGCAATGTTTTTAGAACAATAGTTATACAAGGAGGTGATTTTTTTCAAGAACACACTCAACAGATTTTCCCCCAATTAAGGGTACCCACTTTATGAGGCTGGATACAACTCGGGAGGGCTCTAAATCCTACAGGGTTGACTCAAGGCAAGAGTGTAAAATACAATAATTATCCGACACAGCCACCGGATTCGAGCCCTAGCTAGTAAGTAGCATATGTCTCACAACTGTGCTACCGCAATCCCTGAATACAACATTAACTCCATAAACGAAAATTCAATTGCTCCATAGAAATAGATCTATACATTTTTAATCAAACGTTTTCTAAATTGTCTTGTTATTTGCTAGTTTTTTGCTCAGTGGTATATTCATATTTAAATTCACAAATGGATATGCTGAAAGAAAGAAATTCTGGAGTAATTTAAAAAGGGAATGTAGCTGGAATATTTTTTCCTCGTTTTTATATCACCCCTTGCATACTGCGTACTAAATCCCAAAATAGAGGTAATTTGCGAAGCTGAAAATTTCATAATCGAAATTCATTTAGTATAATTAGCTTTGCTATTGCTCTTTAATTATGGAAAGTGTTTTTGGTTTTAGTTTCCTATGTATGTTTGCATAAATGCATTGAGCATTTAGCGAGTTGAATTTTATTCACATAAGATTAAATAAGCTTTTCATATATTAATATTTTGGTGTTTTATACACATTTTAAGTATTAACAGCATGATTTTACACATTATGGGTTTTCACCTCACGTTCTCGGTTTCTTTATTGAATAAAAATCCAGTCTTTATTTATACATGTTTAAGGTCTAATAAATTATAATCATTTATCCTAACGATTTTTTCACAATTCTACAGCCTTATTTTATATTATTTATTCTAAATTTCGATTTCCTTTGTATGTATTAGTATCTCTGGGTATTTATATAATAAATGGGTAATCATATCTCTGGGTAAATATATAATAAATAAAAAAAGGAATTGATAGTTAAGATTAAAACATTTTTAAAAATCTGCAGAATAAAAAATTATAAAACCTAAAATTGATTATATTTGTGATACATTTATAAACCAGACTTAGATGAACTTCTAACTTAGGAAGTAGTAAGTGCCTTGGAGATGTCGCAGAACGTTTATTATTTTATTTTACTATTATTGATTTGACTTTTTTTTTTTTTACTGAATGAGTATACAAAAAGAAAAATACAAAATAAAATATATATTAATGATATATGAAAATTGTTTGTACATTTTAAATGAATATAAGAAGATTTTGTTTTTAGAAATAAACACATTTAATTTGTTCAAGATTATGTTCAACTGCCAGATTTTGCCCAACTATGGGTCCACGGTGTCTGCGTGGGCCCCAGAAGGATTCCCGAACACACAGGTTTGACTCACAGCTGCAGTAATAGAATTAATATTAGTCTACCACAACCAAATCGGAACCCGGATCCTTAGAGTTAATAGCACAGCGCCTAACTCACTGAGCTACCCGATTACCAAAACATTAAATAAAACAAAGCTAATAAATATTTGAGATAATAAGAAATAGTTCTGAATAAGCTTTTATCATTAATGACTTAGTAATGAGGTAAGTGGAATAGTAAGATGTTTCCTGTTTAAGAGAACGAAAAGTAATCATTTGAAAATAAAAAACACCGCAGATTTATTTTCATTTTTAAAAACGCCATTAATGGTGTGCGAACGTAGTTAGCTATCCTTAGTATGTAATATTACTGTATAAATGATATTATCTCAAGTTGAAAACACAATAAATTCCATAAAAGAGCGATTTTTCAAGTCAAATGAAAATATTTGAGGTCAGTGGTTGGATGCCAAAATAAACCGGCCTAGGATCGGTATGTGGAAACGGGCAGTGAAATAAAACAAATTGATACCAAGCCAGTGCCTGGGTGAGGCCATTACTTCAGCTCTTTGGCCAGAGCTACCGGTAGCTGCGTCAATTAGCCCCCTCTCATAAATTAATGCTAAATCCAAACCGCCTTCCTTATACACTTACAGCAAATAATAAAAAGCTTGACCCAATTGCTAACTGGACCTTACCAATCGGTACAAAACTCTTTAAGGGCCATTACAAATGAATCTATGTTTCTTCGGTAGATAAGTCGATTAGTAATGGTGACCGAGCAGACTTTACTTATCTCTTCTCCCTGCACAGGTGTTACAGTTTTTATTATCATTATTTGACTTCATTATAACATTTATAATTGAAGGTAGAAACTGAAACCTATTCTTATGTTTCAGTGTTTTTATGCTTTTCTAGGTCTCTTTTAATAATTAACTCATGATTGATACTGAAATTTGAATACACTTTATAGGTTTATAAAAATAGATTAAAATTTGTCCACAATTATTGACAGCATAAAAAACAGTTATCGACATAGAAAAGAGCCAGTTATTGACAACATATTTAACCATTAAACGATTTTATTGTAATCAATAAATCATTTTTATTAATTAGCATAAAATAATCACATAATAACTTTTGAAAATGGTATGAGAATGAAAATTATATATTTTAGTAGGTTGGAAAGTATGCTTTGATACATTTCAATCGAAATTTAGATAATAAGGAAATATAATTTGTGTTTATCAATAAGCTATAGATTTCAAGCGAGTTGAAATACATTCGCCAGCCTATAGCAAGCTCTGAGTTTGTACCTTTCCTTATGAAATCTTTTTGACAAAAAATGACAAGCTATGATCACTTTAGAAAATATAATAGCAATGAAGAAATAACTTTTACTTATTGTTCGCGATGTGTTCTTTAGCTGAAATTCGACTTTTCTCACAATTTATTATTCTCACATTTCTAACACTTTTATTGATCACGGCCTTGCTGGATGTCCTTTTGAAAACCGGAACCAACATCTTATCATCATCTTCCAAATTTTGAGAATTTGATTTATGATGATTTACTCTTCTAAAAACATAGGCTTAAGACTTAAAAGTCTCATAGAGATGACTTTATATTAGTAGACCTATGTTAGACACTAATTTATTCTTGTAAGAATCTCAAGAATTGGAATTCGTGGCATTCTAAGAGTAATTAAATTTCCAATCCAATTGTTGAGCCTCATATTGACAACTCTGTTAACAAGTGTAACCGTTTGGTATTTTAAAATAATAAATAAACATTCTGTTATAAATGAAAAAATAAAATATATGAGCTTATAAAAGTTATTTACCAAATAGGTAACCAATTATTGACACCTTGTGGTAATAATTAGTAAATCAATCTTTAGAGTATTCGATTATTGGCATGAAATCTGCATTTTTTCTGTGAAGACTCACTTTGAAATCGGCGGACCGAAGCTACTCGGGTTTAAAATCTTATGTAATCCCGAACGCTTATTTTATCATATGTAAGTTCAAAGTGTTACCACCGTGTTATAACATAACTTTATATATATATATATATATATATATATAACCAGGGGGTGACGGTAGCAGCGTTGTGACTGCCAACCCATAGATTGCAAGTTCGAGCCCGACCCTACCCGGGATTTTTTTCAAGCAAAAAATTGGTGGCACTCACAAAAATATGCGTGTAAGTGACGGACTCACCCTATGAAAATCACGTCAAGAAACGCACGATGTATTTCTTAAGTACATCGCACGAGGCCTGGGACCTCCCGATCTGTCGCGCCAATGAAAAAAAAGTTCAAAGTTTCAATAACTAATAGCACGTTAATTATGGATTCCTTTATCCATTAAATTTTTTTTTTATTAATTTTAAAAATTTCTGCTAGCTTGAGGGGTTACTTCACATCAATTAAACGTTTTATACTATAAGTCTGGCCCATACATATTAATTGAAATTTACTATGTTATAGGAGTACGATTAATTATATTTTACACCATTATTATTTTAAATAGCTAGGAGCGCGGTGTCATTATAGCAATATCTAATTTTACTAAATAAATAAAGGAATAATTGAAATTTCCAGTACCTAAGCTGAACATATGTTGCTTTTAGAATTTGAAATTTTTCAATATAATTTAATTATGTATATTTCTATACATATATTTTGTTGTTCATATGTGTATATATATGAACAACAAAATATTTAACGAAAGCCGTGATTGAAGTAAACCTTGACCAATGGAAATACTAATACAGAAGAAGCTGTACCGAATGCGGCCATGTGGGAATATAGTAGGTATTTCCTATTATGACTATTTTCTCTTCCTTTTTATGGTTTCGGAGCACGTAGCCACTTTCTTTTCCCCTCACACCTCCTGTACACACACGGCAATTACACATTCATCCGGGGTGCCATGGAGCAGGATGATGCGAACCTAGATGTTTATCCTTCACTAATTAGTGACCGAGGCTGTACTGACTTATCCCCAATGAAGACCTGGATTTAAATTACTCTTTTTATCGGAAGATCGACTTTCTAAGAGAAAATCATTGAATTTTAATCAATAAAAATAAAAACAAACACAAAACCAAGCCAAGGTGTCGTATGTATTGGTGTTAATAATCATTTAGGGCAGTATTTATTAATAAATATAATATGATATATAATAAATAAATAAAACAAATTCACAATTAGCAACGCTAACTTTTTCATAAATAATGTAAATTTATTTAAAGCTGATGGATAATGAATTTATTGATACTTATATATATTTGGATCATTATATTAATTTATTTCCAACTAAATATCAGTTAGAATAGAATTATTATTATCATATTTTATTAACGTTCTTATTTTTTAAATATATAGCTTTTAAAGATCTCTGGACATTCATTGAAAAAAAATTTTTTTAAAGTTTTTCAAGAAAATGATTTATTTAACTAATTTGGTTGGGTTTAGTTACTACCACCGATATTGACTCCATTTATTGCCTGGTATTAAATGCCTGATGAATGTTTTTTTATTTATAATTCCCACAGAAGCCTAGCTAGTCATTACATAACGTATTAAGTTTAATGCCCACGGAGACCGACATTAGGAACTCTTTAAACAAAAAAGTAATACATATCATTATTAACCGTCTTCGTAGAAGCAGGAAAAAAATAAATTTTGTATTTTTCGGTACCCTTAATGGGGTAAAAATCTGGAAGTCGATTAAGATTCTGACTAAATCACCTCCTTACACAACCGCTGGTCATGTAAAAGTACTTCCTTACGAAGTACTGTACCCCTAACCTTTCATGGGTTGTAGTGTTGCTGATTTATTTTTTCTTTTAATCTTCTCTTTCTATACATGTGCTGAGAACACAAATACTCATTGCATTAAACAGTGGCATATTGTTTTGTTACACTTCAATGATAACATTTTAATAAATACATTATTTTATACTAATCACTAGAGATAGGATTTTTATGTTTTCACATATTTTTACCTGACCATGATATCTGCGATTCCTCACCAACTAAAGATGTTTCAAGACATTTTTGGCCAAAAGAAGCCATTTTTATTTCACATATTTTTAAATATTTGTCCTTTTTTACATATTTTGTTGTAAATCACATATTTTCTGAAATATTTGTTATTTTTAACATATTTTTAGGTATTCTGTTCTGAATCACACATTTCCTTAAATTATTTGTTCAATTTTAAATATATTTTTCGCAGAAACTACGTAAAATTCAAGAGAACGCAAGAAACTTAAAGGTGAAATTTATCATTTATCATAAATCGTGCGTAAAAATTCTATACTTCATCTTTGAACACAAATTAAATGCAGTGGAAATAATAAATTTTGACACAGAATTACATCGAAAATTTCTCAGAATCAATTAAAAAGAGCAAGGGTCTTATCCCTGTAGTATTTTCCTAGAATTTGTTTGTTTACTCTTCAATCCATTTCTCTGTTTCTTTCTTTTCTCCTCAGATTCTACAGGTACCAATACTATGTATTTAGATTTGTGCCGAGCATTTGTCAGGGCAGACATTCGTATCCACAAAATTAGCAACCCGGACTTAAAAACCTTTCTTGAGAAATACACATGCCGAATAATGCCAAATGAAAGCACTTTATGAAAAAATATTTGAAAATTATATACGAGGAGACTTTAACGGATATTCGGAAAGAAATCTCGGATGGGTTGATTTGGATTTCTGTGGATGAGACTACGGATATGGAAGGGCGTTATATCGCAAACTTAATCGTTGGCATACTAAGTGTTGAGGCACCTTCAAAATCCCATTTGACCAACCTGTTAACAATTAACTCACTTTAGACTGATTTGGCTTACATAAGTGCAAACGTAGTATTTTTATCCAAGACAATCACAAAATTAGAAGAAAAGGACCTTTCACTGACGCAAAATTTAAAGACTGTGAGCGAAGCAATAGAAAGGCTGGAAAACATAGGTGGTGAAAACGGAGAAGTCATAAAGAAAAAAGTACAGGACGTGTTAAAAAAAAAATCCAGGATATAAAATCATTGAGTCCATTGGAGCCATTCTCCTCGGAACAAATGACACAGCCCCCCCAGGTGATGCAGAATACCGAACTAGAAGATGCAATGGAAATGGCTTCATTTAAGTATGCCCCTATAACATCAGTAGATGTTGAAAGATCTTTTAGCCGGTACAAGTCCATTCTGCGGTCAAACCGATGAAGATTTTTATTTGGAAATTTAAAAATGCATTTAATCTGCAATAATTTTGTAACCGACCCTGCTGAATAATTGATTTCTTCCAAAGTTTTAAATAGTTTTCTAAAGTTTTTTTTTCTTTTTCTTTTTAAGATTATTCTTTATTTCCATTTATAATTTGTTTATAATCTATTCTTAGTAATTATTAATCAATTAGTTTAATTACAATTACTAATTAATGTCTTGTATGAACAGCTATGTTTTCTCTAAGTACATTTTTTTGTACATATTTTAACATAATTTCTTCATATAATATATAATAAATACATATTTATGTAACTTGTTTTAAGTTATAAAGTTACTAATTAATTAGTAATTTATATTGTTGATTAATACAAAATTTATAAATACATATTATTTACCTATTTGTTTATTTCGGATTTTTTAGCACATAAAAATCCAATCCCTACTAATGACACTCTAATTTTGTAAGTTATTCACTGCCTCATGTTTCGCTGAAGAAAGTCCATTTCCAGAAAAATGTCTACATTTATAAACCTTAACTTTCGTAAAATAAAGTAAAATTTCATTTGGGATTTGTTAAAATGCTGCTCTTGATTTGCCAAAAAGTGAAGTTTGACATACTTCGGATTTTTTTACCGTTACTAAATTTATCTTTAATGAGATTATAGTAGGCCACGAAACCAGCAAAACTACTGTATCCAAAGTTCCTATAGATAAACTGTTAATTCGATTTTTCTCGATAAAACACATTGAAACGCCTAACTACACACATAAAAAATTATTTTTAATTTTCTCATCAGCTAACTGTTGGCTATTTATTCTTTATAGTTTCTTATAGTCTTTATAGAAAATTGTTTTACTGAATCAGCTGAGATGTTTACTAGTTCTGGTCAGTGTGCAAATATCAACATTTTTAATGGATAATTATATCTGTTAAATTTACATTCATTTTTTTCATTTTACTTCTTTAGATAAATGAAAAATGTATTTTAGCAATTTATAATTTATTTTGCTGAAAACAATGATATTTTGAAAAGGTAAAATTTCAGACTACATAATTGACTTACGGTGAGTTTCAGTCATCTCAGAAATTCAGTAATACATATCATGTTAATTAAAGCTTATTAAAATAGACAGTTTGTCTGAAATTTTGTAGTATTTAGTCCAATAGGAAGCTGATAAAAAAGATTCAAGTAAATCAGGATTAAAAACTATATGTTTTTGTGATATGAGTTATATAACAGTAGCACGATTTAGTCTTGAAGACAATTCTCATTGGCAGAACTCCAATAAATCACTACTGTGGAAGGTCTTGAGACCATCTTATTTTCCATGGCAACGCGCCTTTCTACCAACCCAAAGGTTGTGAATTCAAGCCCCAGCTCCATCCGGGTTTTTTCAAGCATAAAATTATACAAAACTCACTCACAGCCTCCTCCGGGCATTTTTTGAGGCCTGGATGGGTAGTAGTCACAAAAAATAGGTGTGGGAGTGATGAACCCACCCTATGAAAAAACACTTCAGGAAATGCGCGATGTATTTCTATAGTACTCAAGGTATTTCTATACCTCCATGGTCTGTCTCGCTAATAATAATAATAAGAGGATTATCAAGTATTGAAGAGGAATCAAGGTTAGAAAAATGTGGGTTTCTATGGTTAGGGATTTTATCATTTAAAGATTGATATCTGATTCTGGCCAAATCGGAAACACATGGAATATTGGGTTCTTTATCGATGATTTTATTAATGACAAAGTTAGGTCCATCAAGAATTTCAGGAAGGATTCTTCAAGGGTTGTGATGTGGAATCGGGAAGTTTGGTAAAAAAGTTATAGGTCATTATTCACTGACAGCAAACATGTGTCAACGGCGTAATTGGTAAGCACAATGTCGATTTCATTTACGATCAACAATACATCTATCAAACTTAATTTTAGTTTTAGTTTTGATCAGGTTGACTTTTCAAAAATTGTCATTGTTGGCATCTCTATTGTTGTTATAGATGAGCTGTCAAAATGTCGATATGAATAAATCAATAAATCTTTTGTTTGGACAGATAATTGGTCTATATTGATATCAATGGTCACACGATGATTTATTATCTGATTGTTATCGACTCACGATATGATTTAAATATAATCTAGATTTAATAGTGTAAGTCATGGCTTTCTAATCAGTGAAAACAGTATGGTAGTTTTGTATATTAGAAGAAAGCGTTGTTTATCATAGGGTTCCTTTGTAAACTTTATCTGACGATCTTAGATCTCGCCCCGGGCCTGGACCACTAGCTGCCCATCCCTGGCTGAGCTTGAGGCGAAAGTGAATGCAAGTCGTGCCCAGTGGTAATCACTACTGACTTCGTTTTCTTCCATACGTAATTATGCAAATATCTACTGATCCTTTTAAGTCAGGATTTGACTCAGATTATGACCGTTTAGTATGATAAATATGTGCCTGTAGGCATAATGTGGAACTATTCAAAGGGACAGTTACTGAAATATTTATTTTGCCTTAACCAAAATGTCAACTCCTTAACAACACCAGTCATTTCTGCCAGAATAACGTTTAAGCATTTGACATTTCTAGTCTACTTACTTTATTTACAATTATCCCAAGACATAATTTTTGTTTTGTCACTCAGAAATGTTTTAATAATGAAAAAAGTTATTTATAAAATTCATGTGTTGAAGGATAATTCAAGTGCTACGGTGTTAACAAATTAAGATGTACTAATACCAGTGATTGATAGATTTTGAATGCCCTGACCAGTTGTATTCAAAAATGAAATCAGTTCTCAGTGAACGTTTTATAGAAGTAAAGATTGGTAAAAAGTATTCAAAACGAGTATATCTTACTTTTGGTGTTCCACAAGGAGTGATTGTGTCACCAATACTGTTTTCCAAATCCCACATCACAACACTTGAAGAATTCTTCATAAAATCCTAGATGCACCTAACTTTGTCACAAACATAACGACGATACAAGACGACTACCATCTTATGTACAATAGAAATGTTGAAGAGCATTGTCCTCAAAACTACATCGTGCTGTTATAATTTAATTCATATCACATTTACTACTTGAACATTTATTTAGTACAGTAGAATATTTCAATAAATAAATTAAAAATAATGTAATCAAAAAGTTAGAAAGTTGCAGTCAGGAGAGTGCATATACAATAAATATAGTACTCACTTTAATGTATGTTGACGATTGAGGCCTGAGTTGTTGACTAATATAAGCAAACCTAGATACAACCATTAAAGGAATGAAGAATAAATATAGATATAGAAATTTCCTGCTAAAATCTATAATTCTTTTTTTGTTTTCAATATTTGATTCTTGTTATGGTTAGCTTCAAACTATACCGCAATGATCAAATTGAAGTATGCCTTAATTTTAATTTTTTTTACCTCAATTATAAAGCCTTTAGATTGGAGACAGAAATTGTAACAGTATAATCTTATTTTTTTATATGTGTCTAGTTTAGATATTTGAAGAAATTTTTATAAAAATATTTTGTAAATGTGACAGGAATTTGATGTAGTATTAGATGAGTACCAATAGGCAAGAAAGTTTATATACCATATATTTCCCATTGCTGAAGATAGGGAAGCTTTAAGTTCATGTTGAAACTAATAAAAAAAAAAGTTATCGGAATTTTTTCCAACATCCTATGTTTTAGAATTTGGTCACGTTTGTCTGCATGTAGTCAGATTTGATTACTGACCGAATCGATGGAATTGGTAATCCATTTTAAAGAAAAGTTCTGAGATTTTGCACGTTAGTACCAAGTTGACACCTTATCGATTTTATTATATTCCGTAGTCTAAATTTGACCAAAATTTAGAGGAACTTTGGAATTAATACAAAAAGAGTGTTTCATCAGCTTCTGTCAATTACGTTCGCTAACACAAACGCACTTTCTCCTGACACACCTATGTTTAGAAAATAGCTCATCCAATTTGATCCAACATCAGAGAGAAGTTAGCGAATAGTAGTTACATCGTCTTGTATAAATTTCATTTGTTCTAATTCCATCTACTACTTTAACATACGCATATATAAACGTAGTTTTCTTTGAAACTCCTACATATTTCGAAAACGGTTTGTTTGATTTTGCTTGTAGGTAGAGAATTATTGGAAATTATTGTAGATATGGGCTAGTTTAAATTTTACTAAATTTCATTAATTAATTTCGCGGACTCCTTTGTTTTAAAATAGCATAAAATCATATGTTTGTATGGTATCACATGTTATTAAGCAAGGATTTGTTAAAACAGAAGGGCCTGGCGCAGGTTGGCCTAACTAGTTTTGCAACTTTTTTTTTGTACTTTAGAAATAATGTCAAACCATATCATCAATTATTATCACACTTATAATTGTTCTAAAGGTGCCTAGTCCTAGAATTATAAACTATTTTTCATGTCATTATTAATTTTGCACAACTTAAAGTTTTATTAACATAGTTAATGAATTTAGCCCTCAGTACTTTACATTTTATTGTTTTAGAAGCTGAATAAAAGTAAATTTAAGTTGATATTGAAATCAAATATCATCTAAAATGATATTGACGTAAATATATTGATTTAGCTTTATTCATAAAGAGTAATCACCGTCACTAAGATGAATGCAAAAAAAAAAAAAAATCTGTTTGATTTCTTATAAAACACACCGCACATGTGCCCAACGTTTGCAACTAGTATGTTGCTGGTGCACTTTTATTGAATTCTTTTAAAGGACTTTATTGAACTCCTTTCACTGGTTCCACTCCTGACAGATTGACCCAGTAAACAAATTGGTAGTTAATGTAAAAACGTCATTAGAGGTTGGGTAGTTTCTCTAGACCCCTGTATCACTCCATTATAACTTACATTAAATTTACTAAATATATTATTATGTACAGTGGTAAATTTAAAAAAAGATATTTAAAAAAAAATCTATTCAAGGTAATATTAATTTACTTCATAGGTTCTACAATACATACATTTTTTTCGTAGTATCGACTTTTATATTAATTAAGATTTTAAAAGTTGGCCAGACTTAAAATTGAATGAAGACTATTATCAGCTTAGGAAGGAATTCGTTTCGGGATTTCATGTTGATGACTCAAAAACGGACCCTTACACCACATTCCTAAATATTTTCCTTCCACTTAATGGCTCAAAACCCAGTTCTACGAGGTTGAATTTTGGCACACACTCCTACAGACATGACTATCCACTTCTTGAAGATTGGTCCTAATGGACCGTTTACTAATTAGCTGACTCATCTGTATAAAATCAGGTCAGAACATTTTGCTTATACAATACAACGAATATAACTTGGACCAATTTATAATATTTAAAGTATATTGTTTTTATTGATATCAGCTTTGATTACATGACCTAGGTATGTGTTTTTACTCAATTTCTTTTTATTTTTTAATTATTGTCAGATTGGTAGATTACATGAAAACACTATCATAAGATAAAGAAAAAAACACTGCACCCATTTCGCAATTCGCAGCACATATGCCATGGATGTCATAATTAATATCTTGGTATGGGTTTTTGAGGTGTTGCTGTATAATTAATTAAATAATTTATATTATTACGAAATAAGTAAAACTTATGTCTCTTTTCGGATAGTATGATTAAAGAAAAATGAAAATAAAATAAAATTTAAATAAATTATTGACAGGACTCAATGGCCTAAAAATATAAAATTTCAATGAATTTTATTTTGATTTTAAGACCATGATGCCTGAATCAAAAATTATTTTTCTTTATCTTAAATTATAAATATCACTATTTAAAGGTCATTATGAAGCCAAATACATAATTAATAATATAACTTGTTTATTCAGAAGACATATGCACATTTTTTTTATCTCACTGGGAACTTATCTGAAAAATAAAAATAATAACAAAGTTTCCTAAACTTTATTTTCCTATATGAAGAATAGAACAAAAATTCTTAGTATTTTGAAAGCATTATTTTAAATCAATATAAAATTCCTAGTGTAAAAAAAAATTATTCAATTTAAAATTACACATTAAATTCTCAATCCTCTCTTTTACTAACACAATTTTTATGTTATTTAATGTATATATGAATACCATTCAGTGTGACAAATCAATATTTTTTTATTAAAATATGTTTTATCATTATGAAATGCCCCCATAATATTTTTCAAAATGTGGATATGTAGACTTTTGATATATCATTTATTTACTTTTAAGACATTAATACCCGTGATGGAAAAGAAATGTATATTACCTCTTAATATGGAAAAAACAAATTTTCATGGTTGATTTTACGTTTTTCATATAAAAATCTTGTTATACTTAGCGCTATATAAATACGTTCCTTTGAGAGCTTTGCAGTTAGAGCTTTGGTTGGATAATTAACATAGAATTTAAAATTAACATCTCGGTTAGTAAAATGGGGGATATTTATTATTTATCACAACCAAAAAAGTTAAAAAAAAATTAAACAAGTTTGTACAAAACTGTGATCAAGGAAAATCATCATTGTAACATTTAATTTCGTTTTTTGTCTAGATTATAGATCGAAAGAGATGAAATTCATATATATTGAGGTAATAACTATTTTAAAATATTATTCCATTAAGTATTTTTATTTAAGCACAAGTTATTTTGTATGGTCTTAGAAAATACAGTTGAAATGTTTTGAGTTCACAAACCAAATTTATGTTTATGAACTTTATGTTCTATAATAGTCAGTTATTGGTTTAAATAAAATGACGAAAGCTAAAATATTTTAATGTGGACTTGAAAATGAAAAAGGCCTAGAGAAATAATTTTGAATATTTTATGAATGCATACTTAATTATACTTCTTAATTTATTTTGAAATGTTTTAATTGATTAGTAATTGGTTAATAATAGTATATCGTTGGCATTTCATCATTAAAAACATAAAACAAAGTATACCGTTTATTATGTGTACCGTCTAATCATTTTTTAGGGCCAAAAAAAAATTAATCGTAATAATAGAGAGAAAATGTAGTAGTTCTTTCCTGTGTAATCAGCATAAATTATTACCAGCTATAAACACAAAGTGTAGTGTAATTAGAAAGTTTGTAAATAATAACTATCATTTAACAATTAGGCTTGATGTTATTTTTAAGGTTTAATGAATAGTGGTGCGAAGTTTTACTTTCACATGTGTGAAAAAAAAAGTGAATGTTTATTCTTATGTTTTCTGATAATAAAAAAAAACTCTTGTTTTTATTAGTGGTAGAGCAATTAGAACTGAAACCTAGGGTATAATTTTGGGTGGGGTTATTTGTCACAGGGAGAAAGGTTTGCAATAATAAAATAAATTATTCCTTATTAAAATTAATTTAATTCCTTTCCTATGTTCGTTTCCCTTTGGTCAAACATTTTCAAAGCAATAATATATGTTAACATTTCACGTTTCTTAATGTATTAATTCAGAAAAACTTTAAGCAAAAACAGGTTTGATATGTAAAAATATTATAATTGGCTGAACTTCTCAGCATTTCCAGCAAAGTTTCGTACGCTTCCATACAAGGTGTTTAAGCCAATTTTTGAACGATTACCTCAACTTATAATATCAACTTATAAATAAATTCCAAACTCACTTTCCTTTCTTTAATTACCTTCATTTTCCCATACATTTTACTCCTTACCACCTTAAATCATGCACCATTAAACTTCTATAAATGTATTACAATACTATATAAATCTTTACGTAAGTTATTGTCAGCAGAGGTAATTCCTACTTACTACCTCTTTGATTATACCATGTAAGTGTAATTTATATATGTCCGATTACGGATTGATAAGTATGCTGTGTGAGATAGCAACTTAATTTATTTAGGCAGCATAGATAAATAAAGTATTTCTCTCTCTCTCTCTCTCTAACAGTGTCTGTTTAACGTACCTTCTGCGTCCAGTAGTATCTTTTTATTTCTTCTTTATTCACCTATTTTCACCTATCTTTGGTCTGTTCTACCTATCTTCAGATCTATTTCACCTCTATCTCATAATCTCTATCTATCATCTTCATCAATTCCACCTATCTAAATATTCATCTCTTTCAATCTGTACAAAAGCACGTATCATCATATCTTACTGTTTCTATAACTCACATTGTAATAGCAATAGAAATAAACTAATGACTAAATTAATTAAAACCAATAGTTACTTGAAATCACCACTTAAATCTACCATTGTAATTTATTAATGTTTTTATCCCGACCTCTTTAAGTTAGTTTTATTTTGAAGTATTCTATTTCCAATTAGTTTCATTTATTTCCTTATTAAATTTTCCATCTATTGTTTCAATAAATGTTTATCTATCAAAGAAGTTTTCTTATGTTTTATCATTTATAATCTTTCTGTAGTTTTCTATTTTATATATTTTCTTCTACATTATTTATTTTTATATTAAATATTGTTTTACTTTATTCTTCATTTTATAAACCATGTTATAGTGCATATTCACATTTTTCTGTTTTACATATCTCTATTCCGAAATAACATTAAGACTCACCACGGATTGTTACTTTGAATAACATCGAGTTTATTCTGATATAAAATTTATAAATGAGTTGTAAGGTTATTTGTTTCAAGTAAAAATTAGAAATTTATATAGCTCTAAATATATAGTTTAGAACTAAGTAGTCATAAATATCTTTTCACATTTATAAAATATTGCCAAATTAAATGTTATATTTTTTTTTGAAGATGAGTTAGGAGAATGTTGAAAAAATGTCCTTTGATTTCCCAGAAAACTAATGGTGATACATGATTTTTAGTGAACCATTCGTAATCTCAAAGTTCTTCTTAGACATGCAATAATAGGTAATTGTAATTGTTCCTATGTTTCCAGGTTTTAAGACAACGATTCTAAAAAATTTCTATCATCATTCCTTCCACTCCATTCTACAATATTTACTTAACAAGGGTACTTCGGAGAACGTTCAATTTCAAATGCATTCTAAAGTTTGTGGTTTGAGGTTTTTTTGTTATGTTTTTTTCATCTTCATCCTAGATCCCATACTATGGGAAATGATCTCAAAATATCCTTGAAATTTACACAAAAATATTTTTAATATTCCACTTAGACTTGTAGAAATAAGCCTAAAACATCTATATTATAGACGTTTGTTTTATTGGACAACTTGTATTCTCCATATGTACAGTAGCTTAGAAATATCTGAAGAGAATAAAAAATTGACAAGTTCTTATTTGACATTGTCATTTTTTTATTTTTAATAAATGACAATTTTCCTGGACAAACATTTTTACTCGCTTCAACATTCATGACGCCAAAATAAACAAAAAAAAAAAGAATTCTGTTGATATTCATCAAGGAACAGAAGAACGAACCGAACACTATCGTCATTGAAGTCAAAGTTTTATTAAATTAATGGAAAATTAACCAAAAATTATTTGTAAATTTCAAGCTAACCCTACGACATACAACTCACTGTTTATATTTTTAACGTGCAAAATTTCTGACTTGGCCAAAACCGGATCTCGATCCTTCCATGATAAATTCCCTAACCACCTAAAATTAATTCCTGCTTTTATGCTCTTCAATACGTGACAATTCTGCGTCTGAAAAGAAAATGGTCTCAAGACCTTCTACACTAGAAATTTTATTGGAGGTCTACCAATCAGTAGATTCTCCACGAGACTGTTTCCTGACGTAATAAAATTCATATCGCATTTACATTTGTAAATTTCAATGAATAAATATGTTTATTATAAGGTTATTCCTCCAATGAATTATAAAAAAAATAGCAAGAACTGTCACAGAGAAACATTTAGAATCACTGCAGCAAAACTGAAAATAGAGAGTTTCATTATAGGTTCATTTACTCAACCCAAAGAGAACATCACTACGTTAAGAATTAACTGGATCAATTTTATTAGGAACCTCAAGAACATTTAAAAATGATTGTTTCATAATTTCCTACGAGTATATGCATGCGGAAAAAGTTTTCACAGCATCACAAATCAATCACTTTACTTCCAAAACACATTCTCGCAGATAAATCTATCCTGCAATTTTCAAGTTATTATTTCTTCGACTTTTTAAAACATATTCGAGTTTTTCTAATAATTTTGAATTTTTCAGGAATATTACTAAAAAAGGAATAAAATCGAATCAGGAGAGAGAGGAGACCCTTTAGCTTGGGAGAGTGCCCCCATTCCTATGCCTCCCGAGTTTTATGAAGAAATTTTATGTGGGCATGGTAAATTTTTGAATACATCCTTATGTAAATTAAATGCATTTCAAATATTATTATTTTTTTTAATAAACAATGCTTTGAAAAAATCATAAGCCAGTCACTAAAGAGTACTACTACTACGATTAGGGGATGTACGAAAATATAGATCGAAATGTTCTGGAAAGTTCAAGTGGAACTTAAGACAATTACAGACTTTCTGAAATGGGACAAGATTAGTTTTATTGTTTTGTTACAATACAAGAATATTACACAATACAAGAAATTCTGTAATCCCGAAAAGCAATGCAGGGGCAAAATTAAATAATGTATTTATTAATTTAATTTAAATAAATAATTCAATTTTTATCTATTTTTGTCTCAACACATTTTATTTTTCCTATAAGTCCGACGTTTCGGCCAATCCGCAGGGACATCTTAATACAATTTTGGAACTAAAATTATTTAAACACTCAACTTCATGCAGGCTATTCTGCCCAGGTCACAACAACAATTTCTAATTACTCAACTTTTACATTAAAAACAAAAATTAAAATTCATTTATCACAGTCATTTGTTAAAACTTTATCAAAACCTATCTATGGATATCAAGATAGTGCACTGGCATGTAAGCAGACTAGCTAATATTATGTTAACAAAAAGGGTAATGTTGTAAATATGTATATAATTTAAGCCAAGTGATAATGATAATTTAGAAGTGGTCTGCATTCACTAATTAAAGGAAGTGCAGGAAGATATACAGCATGGGTGTGTTTTCCTCATAACTGTAGTCACAGTATAGTATAATCACACTTCGCATTTCCTAATTGGTTTAATCATAGAAGTAATACAGTATATTAACAAATTGGTTGGGTAATTCGCTGTGAATTACACATTCTAGCTATGTTCAGTCAGTATGCAATGAGATAGATTTTAGCGTTATTTATGTTATTCTTTAGGAATTTTGTGAGAATATGGAGTACTTTAAGACAGAGGTAAGAAACTTTTTTTTTAAATAATACAATCTGTCACACTCAAAGATAATGGTAATATATGGTTGTAAGTATCTAATCATACTATGTATGACATTCTCATATGAAGGGGCAGTTTTGATTTTGAGTTTTCGAAAGTTTGAAAACACTCCAATCATGCTAAAGACAGTCAAGATTCTCTCATCCGCACTTTTAATGAAATTCAATCCCAAACCGGACAATAATTAATTATATTATTGATAAGGAAAATATCAATTAGTATTAATTCTATGTTTATTTTTGAAGCCTTACCTTTTATCAACTCTTATCAAAATTTATGTAGTAGGGAAAGTGGGAAAAAGGATCAATAATAAAGTTTGATATGTTTTTCTTTCGCTTACTGATGACCAAGTAATATCAGCCAAAAGTAGATGACATCAACTACACGCTGAGGAAAGTTATAACTTATATGAAAAGTGGAATCTAAATATCAATTACAAAAAATTAATAGAAAAAGGCGTAAAAACTCAAAAATAAGATTTGAAAATATCCTTTCATGTTTCAAATTTTTTCTAAAATTCTCTGTAAATATTGATCAATTAGAAAATATTGGTTTTAATACTCACTTACACAATAAGACCAGGTTTTTTAGTTATTTACGTTCCAGTCAAAGTAATAATAAAAAAAGTATTTGAGGGCGACCGAATTAAGGGGCATCCGACATCCGACTACAATGTGAAACAATGATTTTTATCATAAAAAGTATTTGCACTTTAGCTAAAAAACTGGTTTTGTAATTAGGCATAGAAATGGGCTTTTAAAAAATGTTTATTGCAAGAATGATAATAGAGATTAATTTTTACGTCACAGTTTTATCTTTATTTTGTATGTCAGACATAAAATAAAATCTCAGGAAAAAAGAATAATATGTTAAGTAAACATAGGGGACCCTTTTTTTTTTTTTTGTTATATTTTTGTGCCAAATCTGCCTTTTGACCATTGATTCCGGCCTGGGAATCGAATTTTATTTCTGTGGTAGTTCCACGAAATCAGATGGATAGATAGAATTAAAATATGCGAAAGAACTGCATGCAGAAAACTGGAAAACAGTAGCTCAACAATGTCATGTGTGGAGAAGGCTAGTGCCCGGGCGGCCAAAGATCTACAAGGTCTGTAGATCAAACCGAAAAAAAAATTATATTTATATATATACATATATATCGTATGAGGTATAGTATAAATAAAAAGTAAAATGGGCTTCTGAGGATTTTATAACCCGTTCCTAGAGAGATTGATTGATACAATTATATATAAAATAAAGGGCCTGACTTTTATAAATTATAGTACTATGCTGAAAATGACGGACAATCAGACACGCAGACTTGGCACATAAATATAGGTTAAGTTTATGGTGGCTGGGAATCCACTAGTGTAAGCAGAGAGGATCGAGTTACTGAGAAAGTAAGGCGGTCTGATATATGATAGTGACTAACCCAGTTGGTCCACTCTGATAATTATTTAGCTCTGTGAACAGGTAACTTCACTTTTCACATAATTAATGGTTTGGTCAAAATTATTAAATAGCATACAATTTATAAAATATTATCTTCTTAAATATATTTTCATGGTTTTTATAGGTTTCTTCAGAAATTAATTTTCTGTTTTTTTTTTTTTTTAATTCATTGGTAGAAATGGAGAATTCTTAATAAAATAGTTAGAAAATAATATCTATACATGAACATTTGTTGTCATAAGTAAGATACGATTATAACTAGATAAAATATTTTCACATCATCGTTTCAGCTGTGACCAACTTTGTTAGAAAAAATCAAAATATTCTTTTGTATGCTCTTTAAAACAAAATCATTTTAGAAACCATCGTCTTGTAAAATATATAATTTTTTCTGACTTCAAAATTTTTGAAAAAATGTTTCTAGGCTTATTTTTTTTTTTTTTTAATCATGTAATGATTTTTCCATACTTTGTTTTACTGAGGCTTCACAGCTTCAACGACAATATAAAATTCCAAATTAAAAAATGTCTTGTCATCTTAAGGTTTTGTTATAGAGGATTAAACTTAAATGTAAACTAAATTTGCTATATTTGATTTCCTAAATTTATACATCCATATATTTTTATAAAGAAATATTTTGTAAGCTGGCTAAGGTTAATTGCAAATACCATTATTACTTGTTCAAACTTATTTAATTTATTTGTTATATGTTCTATTGAAATTAACTTATTCTCAGATAATTATAACCACAGATCTCATTGTCCCTATATTAAGTAAATAAACGTTTCAAAAAAACTAATTCAATTTTTTTTTTTTATTTTCAACTAAACGGATCAAGTTTTGCTCTGTGGTGGCTTAATGATTTTTGGCTTTGAAATAATTATTATGGCTAAGAACGCATAGGTTAGTTATATGATTAGGTTATAATCAACTCCCCAAGGTTAGATAACATCGACCAGGGTTGTGAGGAGAAAACGATGTTTTTTCCTTAATTTAAATTATCTGTTCAAAAGATCTTTAGTTTAGAATATTAGTAACAAAGTAATTCATTTATTTATTTTTTTGTTTTACTGAACTTATCACACATTTTAACTAGCTAATAATACAAGTTTAGCTCCTACCGCTCAGATCATTCTTATCGAGTTCGCAGTGGTTCCGAGTACTCAAATGTCGGCCCATCGATGCAGGAGTTCCCTAAGGCAGTGTCCTGAGTCCTGTCATCTACATTCTCTTCACTGCTGACATTCCCATCACTCCCTACACGTTACTTGCAACAGTTGCCGATGATACAGCTATCCCATCCTCCCATCCTGATCCTGTAACAGCCTCATCCAATCTCCAAACACACCTCACCCGGATTGAGCAATGGTGCAACTAATGGCGGATAAAAGTCAGCGAATTGAAATGCACCCATGTGACTTTCACTCCTCGCCGCAGCTTCTGTCCACCTGTTACTTTTAATAATATTCCTCTACCCAGATCCGACAAAGTGCGATACCTTGAATTCATTTTAGACAAAAGACTCACTTGGTTCCAACATACTAGACTTAAAAGACAAGAACTCAACAGACGATTCAGCCAACTATACCGACTGCTCAGCCGGACCTCTCATCTCTCACTAGAAAACAAACTACTAATTTATAAAATTATACTCAGACCTATCTGGACCGATGGACATGAACTTTGGGGAACAGCTAAACCGTAGAACATCAAACGTATCCAATCCTTTCAATCCAAAATCCTTAGAAGCATAGTTAATGCATCCTATTACGTTTCCAACAGAACAGTACACCATGACCTACATATCCCTTTTTTCCTTGACCTCATACCAACCAAATTCTCAAAATTCCATATAAACCTTTCCAATCATCCTAATCCTTTGGTTCAAACCTTATCTTGTTCTACCCATTCCTACAGCCCACCTAGAAGGTTGAAATGGCAGTGGCCAAGAGACTGTAAAATAGAAATGAACAATTGGAGTGGTAATGGTCAGATTCTCCAATCAAGTTGAAATGTTTGCGGTTTTAGCGCACTTGCTCTGTCTCCAAAGGGTCACTACCAGCAATGCGGCGAGAGGGATGCGCTGGGATCTTTTCAGCTCTGCTCTACCCCTCACACGGGGAGGATAGAGTAGGCTCAGGGATCCTCAGGTCGATTGTGTAAATATTGTATATAAGAGTGTAAATGTGACTAGAGATTATATTATTTTATCACTATGTTATTTTATTTAGTTATTTTTTCATACACATAGTTTGATTATGTTCATTTTGTTTATCCTTCTATCTATATATATTTTAAGAGATTTTTTTTCATTTATTTATTTATTTTTATTATATTTTAGTATGGATGTGATCATTCATCACTATTACCTATTTTCCACAACTGTGTGGCAGATTT
>NW_027115043.1:91018-94161 GCF_000696795.3 Halyomorpha halys
AAAATAAATCCCAACAAATCACATTTACTCTTCGTCGTAAACCTGCCGACTGCCCTACAGTATACTTTAATAATGTGGCTCTTACCCCTGTAGAAGAGATTCGTTATCTTGGACTACATCTTGACAAACGACTAACCTGGAATATAGTTTGATTATGTTCATTTTGTTTATTCTTCTGTTTGTATATATTTTAAGAGATTTTTTTTTCATTCATTTATTTGTTTTATTATATTTTAGTATGGATGTGATCATTCATCACTATTACCTATTTTCCACAACTGTGTGGCAGATTTTAATATCTATCAATAAATATAAAGTATTAAAAAAAAAATAGTATAAGTTACTTCTAAAAATTTTTAACACAAATGACTAGATAAAAATACGCTAAGCAAGAAAAACCTTCTAACTTTAATTATTGACCATCATCATTCAAAGAACATTCCATACTATCAATCGTCTGTAATTTACACAGATTTTATTTTTGTGTCAAATTAATACAGGTTTTTGTTAATATAGTTTTGTTTTAAAAAAAATATTGTCTATTATCATAAATATTTTCAATAAAATTGTAAGTTAAAAAAATTTCAAGTATAACTTTGAAAAACTTGAGATACGTTAACTTTTTTTTCATATGCTTCATAATTTCAGAGATCAGATTTCCTCTAGAACAAAAAAAATATTTTTTGTATAATATGAAATAATTTTTGTTTTAATAATTTAGTTTTCATAGTAGCTAATCCTCATTCAACTCAGTTAAAATTTTGTTTCCTGTTCTTTGGTTCTTTTTTTTAGGGACCAGTTAACCAGGGTTTTATTGTAATTTAAAAGTTTATCATAATCAGACAAATTTGGACATATGGACTTGAGCTCTGGGGCTCCACCAAACCATCAAATTCTTCTCGCATCCAATCGTTACAATCCAAAATCCTACGTAAAATCCTTGATGCTCCTTATTACGTCATAAATAAACTCATTCACAAAGACCTTAACATCCCATTCGTTGCAGATTTGGCCCAAAACAGATATGCGTCTTTTCATTCCAAACTCCTTAACCATCTTAACCCATTAATTCTTAATCTTTCATCCTTAACAATCCCTGATAATCCTTCGAGGCGTCTGAAAAGAAGATGGCCACGGGACCTTTTAATTTAAATTAATGTTTGAAGTACCACCAATGGGTGGTTCCTTCCCAAGATTTTCAAGTGTATATGAAACATACTACATATTTACTTATTGTATTTATTATTTGTACAGTTGTAAATCACATTAAATAAATAAATAAAAAAAAATAAAAAAAAGTTTATCTGCATCCCAAATCAAACAAATATCCAAAAAAGTGACGAAATTGTCTTCAGAAATATGAGATTACACCAAATATATATTGATATTTTTTCCACAACCTTTTGGTCAAAGAATTAAGGTGAGAGATTTGGTTCTTACGGATATCAAAAACAAAATTATCTAAATGTTTAGGAAAGTTAAAGATATAAAGAAATGTGATAATGATGGAAATCGATATCAAAATAAATTGTACATATACGCGTATATTATACAGATAAAGAAGAAAAGTGGAATCATTATATCATACGAGATAAGAAATATTTCTACATGTAGCACCTTAAAAGCGATTAAGGAAACGGTATTATAAATGAAGATTAGATTCTTGTAAGGTTGGTACCGAGGAATCCCTAACTATCAAGATGAAAGGAACAATTTAATGTTCTGAAACATTACGCCGATCGTATCGTAGTCCTAAGACGATCTTCTTTGCCTAATGGATATATCTTAAATAAGCAATATCATAAAAAGAACTTTAGTTTATTAAATGAAATTCACTTAAACATAATGTAAATGTTTGTAAGTTCCGAAGAAGCACTTAAAGATACCGACCTGCATTAGCAATTTCAGTACCTGTATTTTTTTTCTTCATTTCGTTCAAATTTATGTTATTCATTATTATTCTTAGGAATTATTACTATATGTGCAGAGCCACTAAATGAAAATAATACAAATTATTTTTTATTTCCAAACTGCCTCCAAAAACGGATACAAAATACAATGATAGCCAATTGTGACTCCATTTTGCCCATCATGCTAGTTGGGTTATTAAAAGTGGACTGTATTTAGGAAAATTAATTTGAATTTGACATAAATTTAAGGGGAAAAATTCTATGGAATAATATAGGATCTGGAAGGGAAATAGCCAAAGAAAACAGTCTGTTAGATTAGGTTATTAAATTTTGATTTGGGGTCTATGGAAATTTTACCATAATACGGTGATACGGTGATAATAAAGATGAAGGTAGAATTAATACAAGAAAGTTAGAGGTAAACTCAGCTGGATCTTCCGTCATTTATCCGCAGCAATCTCCTCTCTTCTACTTTTCATTTCCTCCCTAGCCGGGGGACCACTCCTTGGGTATCTAGTCATAAATAATGATGTAAATTCAATGAGAAGAAACAAAAATGAATTTAGGCAAGAGAAAAATGGCTCTCTCTTGCACTCAAGACTGCCTCTTCTTGCCCAAAGAGGTCGTTGGGGAGGCCATTTTTACTATTGGCCCCAACGGGTGCTAATAGTTCTTGTATTGGGAGGGGGAGGCATTTAATTTTTTAAACAAAACAAGGTCAGTAGCTACCTCACAATTTCTCTTGGGTACATAATTACTCACAATATAAGATCAACGATTTTAAAATTGATGGCATAATGACGTTAGTGAGAGGTGACGATTTCGATACATGTGTATCGAGGAAAATACGTTTTCACGTGGGAATTAACGAGTATAACAGTGAAGAGCTAATATATACGATATATATGAAATCAAGTATATACTTATTCAGCAGAACTGTTGATTTGAAGTCATAATTATTCTCTATTGATTAATCAATAGTTATATAAACAGTTATTACTTAAACTTGAAACTTATGGCGATGTTTGAATCTTTATTCATATTTGAACTTCCTATCCTTACCACGTATGCTGATGACGCTTGATTGCATCCCAATCTCTCCAGTCCCATATCACAATCCTCGAAGAATGGTGTCGACATTGGAGGATAAAAATAAATCCCAACAAATCACATTTACTCTTCGTCGTAAACCTGCCGACTGCCCTACAGTATACTTTAATAATGTGGCTCTTA
>NW_027115043.1:94791-134333 GCF_000696795.3 Halyomorpha halys
TATATATATTTGAACTTCAAATATTTAATGGATTTAGGCTTCAATTAATAATAGGAAACAAACAGCTCTTGAAGTATATACAATATATGAGGAATATGTTCTGAGTTAAGATTAATTGCTAAAATTCTTTATTCAGATCATACTACATTTCACTCATTAATAACGGTAGAAGAGTATTTGTTGTTGAAAACTTGATCTTCCCACTCTGACTAAAATTGGGTAGTAGCCTATATAAAAATCCTCTCGTATGTCAGAAATGACCAGGAAGGGGGTATTAATAAATTAAAAACCTGTGAAAATTGTTATAAAATATTACTCTATATATAAGAGCTTATAAAAACTATTTATATCGGTCAATTTTCAAAAATCTTCCAGTTAGCGAAACATTTCAGAGAATAACTAACCACTAAAATCAAACTTTCTTTTTTATTTAGTGCTAAATATAATTTAAATATTAGTTTACGTTCAAGTTCAAACTGGTTTTGGATAAAGAATAGACTTCATCAGGTTCGCGCATGACAAAATATAATGTATGGAGAATATACTTTTTTTTTTATGACTGTGTTTCAAATCGTTTAGCATGATTTATAACAAACTGGAATTTTCTGTTGGATACATTCTCCGTATCAAGTCATTAGTCTCTGTAAAACACTATCTGCAAGAAGCTATTATCAAATTTTGAATGTCAGGTATTATGTCTTCAAGATAAACGAGCTAAATATTAATTTGTAGGGATAGATAACCTATCAGAGCCTACTATATTAAAAATCAATCAAGAAAATTTATGAAATCTTTATTATAATAATTTAAAACTGTTATTTAGGAACTAAAAATTTATTTTTCTCATGAAAATATAAAAGCGATGAGGTATAACATTAAATTAAGTGATTTTTTTTTGTTATTTATTGTTTTTTTTTATCGACTTAAAAAATATTCTTTTTAAATAAAGTTATTATAACTGAATAATGAAATTAAAATATTATGTAGGATTTTCGGAGTTTATTTATTGTACAATAGAAAAATTACTAACGATAGCAATCTTCTACTTATTTTATATTTGCTGTAAGAATTAAATTTAAAAGGAAACTATATAATTTATTTTATTTGTTTATTTATCGTTATCAGGTATATATTGTTTTCTTGTTTTGAGATTATGTTGCTAAAATGATAAAAAAGAAAAGAAGGTTTTTCTTTCAAAATTCAAAACTGAATAAGGTAGAACTCGAAATCATTTCTATCAGAATATCAGCAGCAAATTTGTAAAAGAATTTTAGTGAAATACATTAAAATTCGAAGTTTTTAAATTTTACTTATAAAGCTTTTTTTTTAGATTTTATATAAAGTTACATAATTCCTTGTAAAAGCATTTAAATTATAATCAAAAATATGTATTAATTTATTGCCACACTAATTACTAACCCATTGGTTATTCAATAATTTCTATATATATCTTTATATTTCAACTCATAAAATATGATATATGTTTCTTATATCATTAATAAAAGGTGAATGAAGAAATTTCTAATTGTATCTCAATTGGAAAGGAGAAAATTTTAAAGATCGAATTAATGACATTTTTTGCCAAAGCTATAATTGAATAAAAGAAAAAGCGCTTTTATAATTATGACAATAAATTAAAGATGAGAAGACAGTTGACGATTTGACCTAGATCCAGTCACGACCCCAAGTTATGCCCTATGTTCGTTATCGGAACCACCTACCGTACCGTACCCGTAGCACTCTAATTAGGGCGAAATGTCAGGTGCATTTATTAGAAAGTCCATATCTCTTCAGTGTCCGTACATCTCTAACGAGTCTGCTTCGTCTACCTTCATCGCAATACATCCACTCCCTATAAACATTAATCTCAACGCTCTAGTAGGTGCTTCTGCATTTCACAGATGTTGAAATGGACGCAGCTAATGATGAAAGAGCATGAGGAACATCAGTACATAAAGGATTTAAAATAAATATCGGACAGGAAGATTAATTCAATTAATAAGGTGCATTGTTTAGATTTATTATTATGTTTTCTTCGCTAGTCATGTTATAAAGTCTTTCTTTATGCTCTCATTAAAAATAATATGACAAGATATAATATAAATATTTCATACATGCATTAATTTTTTACGCCATTTTCCAGTTCCAGGCGCATTTTAAATATTGCTCGATTAAACTATCTTAAAATCTCCTCTTCCCGTTTTAAGCAAATATTTCAAAAGTGATATAGGACTGCCGCTCCTTGGGGGTCTTAGTGCGGTAGGTCCGGCCGGGAAGGATTAACTTTTTTGTGTTTTATGATCTCCTTTTGTGAGATTGTGACAATATATTGATTAACATCAATACATAAAAGGGAGCGCGGAAGCAGCGTAGTAAGGCTCGAGTATGAACTATGAAAGAATACTGAAAAATCAGAGATAGCCAAGAGTTCCCATTCTCTCCCGATTCCTTCATACCATCCTTTGTAGATACTTTGTTTAATTTTCCTAACATTTCTTTGCAACAAAGAAGTTGATATTTGTTATTAGTACTTCAAGAAACGCTAAAATACGACCTTTCATAGTATTAGAAAAATGAAAATTTATTGTTACAAAATTTTCACATACTAGGGGATGTGCAACAATAATTGTTTTCATTATTTCAATCAACACTGGGGAAAAACTGTTTATTATTAAGTTAACAAACATGATCCATGGATTTAAATCACATGACCATGTAAGAGCCTATTAGAATGTTTATAATGATAACTACTAATGTTAATATAAATATATTGATATTATATATACATAATATTTATGATGTTTTTTCCTTACCATAGTCATTATACTCTTTTCAAATCTATTTAAAAAATTTTTTTTTAATAGGGAAAACATATAAATAAAGTTAAACAAACATTTAAAATTAAAATAAAATAAACACATAAATTACATTTCTGTATTAATAGGATAGAAAAATATCGATATTTAGATGTTAACATATAGATACTAATGAAGATTCACAAATTTTTGAGGATTTTTAAACGTTAATGATTAAAAACAAGTAAATTCTACAAATATACAGATTTAAAATAAAATAAATTAAATAAATATATCACACATACTGAATAAAAAAAAGGCAGAACCTGATTCATTGCAAGAACGAACATTGATCATTGTCAATGTTTTATGAAGAAGCCCTGTAAAAGGTTTTACGAAGACCTGGTATTAAGAGAAATACCAGGTCTTCGTAAAACCTTCGTCAAATATCTCAGATGATACTGCGCTTTTGGATGTTCAACCATAAAAATTTCTTACTTTAGACATTTAGTGTTGTAGCTCTTTCATTACGAACCTGTAATACTTATATCCTAAAAATGAATAAATTAGTGATTAGTAAGATAATAACTAAGTAAATCTCTTAGAAAATAAGTATTCATAAAGAAATTTATAATGATAGTAACGAATCCACTGATAAGAAATACATACCAGGACAGACTACGGTCTAATGTTTCCTCTATGAGGTTATGGCAGCGTTTAGTTAAAGATCAGATCCCCGAAATGCATGCGTAATCTGCTGATTGTGTTTACATACCTATAAACTATAAAATCATTAAAAAATAATTTTAATACAACCTTCGAATTTTTATTCATAAATCTTTTGAAAACAAGAATTTACTACGTGTTTTTAAGCGAACAGTTCTGGATAATAACATTGAAAAAATAGATGAATTAAAATAGTAAGTCGATAAGTAAATCTCAAATTTACTTTATTTAGTGAACGCCCTGTAATGAAACTCAAAAAGGAGCACAAGAGAGTTCCTATTTCTAACATCAAATATTCAAAATACCACTTCCTTCTAGTGAAGTTGGTTAGAAAGCTTTTCCTCGTCCGTTAAATTATTGAGAGTAGAAGCTGATTTCCTTCGTTCCATTCATAATGAAACATCTCAGGTTCCAGAACTATACCAGCCCTTTCTTTTCCAGAGACTAGTTTAACAAAAGCCACAATTATTTCATGTAGCCTGCAGAACTGCTTTACATAAAGTCATTGTAAGCCAGCATCAATGTTATTTTTTTTTTTTTACAAGTCCCTAAAACATAAAACATAATATTCTTGTCTGAAACTTATATAATAATTCTTTTTCTGGAGCGCGCATTTTATTGTACATTCTAAGAAAGGTTGGAAATAAAGATAGGTTGCAATTTGCGTAGGCACACTTAAAAGTAGTTTAAAGTGTTGGGGCACACTTTATGTGGTTTCCAACTTAACACTAAAAAATAAATAATTAAAAACTAAATCATGTGATTGTTCACACATGTCTATGTGTACTGTTACGCAATTGGTCCCTCTCCGCTACTTTTAGCCACCGCAATGAAGGTGGCGCTGGTAAATAATTAAACTTTACTTCTGCTATATATTATACCTGTTGTGTCTGGAATGCCATAATAATTAATTTATTAATTCAATTTAATGAAAACTATTTGAGTCCTTAAAGCTATTACTATTGGATTTCCTTTCCAAAGAAATAGCGTGTTCATCAGTTTACCAATTATATATCTGTTTATAATAATATTACCATTAAAATATGTAATATGTTAGGGAGTGGTAGTTGGTAATGTGATCCTCAACACAACATAACAGAACAAATTATTTGTTTCATTTACTAAATTTATTAATAGTATAAAATGATCCAGATAGATGGTTATCCAAACCATATTACTACATTATAAATAAATATATATTCTATAGAGGATTTCCTTAGGTCCATGACCATTCCCTTCCGCCTTCTAGCTGCCAGTTCTTGCACCTAACTAAGTCCGACTTGTCAGTTGTCAGGGGTTGTCACACATTGGTTCCTTGTTTCTGATTGGTTTTAGTGGTTCCGCCCATGAAGGATAGGTCATAAGGACTGCATAATAAATGTTTGTAATAAACTATAATTGACTTACCTACCGACAGCTTTTCCAAGCTGGTACTGGTCTAATAGAATTTTTCTATCTTCGGCCACTGAAACATCTTGTATCCATTATCTTCTAGCACTTCATACAAGTATCCATGATCAAAATTATTAATAAACCCCTAAAGAATTTATTAATTGATTTAATTGATGTATAGAAGAATTTTTAACTGAAATATTCTGTTCAATCCTAACTTTTAATAAGTAATTAAATTTATTATAAACAGCTTTTTTAGCAGCAGTTTGCTTTTTTTATTAGGCTTAATTTATTATCATTACATTTCTAAAATATTGTCCTCTTAAACCATTATTTTTAATTTAACTTACCTATATATATAAAACATATAGGAAGAGGGAGTACTGCGATCTTGGAAAATTACGAATTTTAGTCTTCTGGCGGAAATATACGTTTTGAAATCACTTAAAAAACAAAAATGTCTAAATAATAAAGTCTTGCAAAATGATCTTAGTGAGTGTGGATCTGACCGAGCTCAAAAACGAAAAGTCGTTAGAAACTGAAATTAAATATTGAAGGCTGGTATGAGCTAAGGTTTTAGATAAAATCGACTGACCAATAGTGCCACTTTTTAGAATCGATTTTTCATCGTTTTCTAATTATCTCAAAAACAGCTTTAACGATTTTAATTAAACTCAGTAAGTCAACGTAAAATTAAATCCTGATTTTTTTTTTAATATTCTTCTAAAGTACCTTACATTTTCTTTCAAATTTATTTATCATATTAAAATATGATAGGATTTGTTAATTAACTTAAGAAGATAAGTGGGAAAATATTAGTTCCAGGATAAACGTATTTCGGGATATAAGATAATAAAAGCATCTGAAATAATTTTTTTTTTTGGAAAGATAAAGGGGAAAATCTGAACACACCAAATCCGTACTTATTACATCAAACCTCGGCAGCGAAGTGGCAGAAAACGTTGTTGAAAGGTTGCCTACGGTGATTTAAACAAGTTCTGAGAATGAAAATTATTATATTTACGTTTATAATGTATGAAACAATTAATAAACAGTTTTTTTTAACTTGCTCACCCTTTAAAGGAATCTATTAATAAAAGATGGCAGGCAATGTGGGATGAAAGTCCACCCAGTAAGTTGAAACCTATCAAGAAAGATGTGAAGCCCTGGATTACATCAACCCGAAGTAGACGCCGTGAAGAAGTAGTGATCACCCGACTCAGAATAGGACATACCCGACTGACACACATCCGTCTCATAACAGGAGAGGCACCTCCAAAATGTTCAAAATGTAATAGCAATCTGACCGTCAAACACATTTTTGAAGAATGTCGTCACTACACATCAACTCTGAACCAGTTAGGGTTACCAACAAATGTCCCAATGGCGTTGAGAAACGACGAATCTGTAATTGTAAAAGTCATTAAATTCATCCATCAGACTAACTTAATAACCAGCCTTTAATTATTATAATTATCTATTTAACCTGCCTTATTTTTAAAATTAGAACAGTCAGTTATCTGCTTTTCACCATCCTTTCCAATATCGTTACGATTATTAAACAAATTATAATTGCCACAAATTTAATTATAATTGGTGCGGATCAGTACACCATACCAAAGCTATGACTAAAACAACTAGGCCTTACCAAAGTCAACAACCAACGGGCGTTGATGACCAGGCTGTTAAACGCCCTTTCAAAACTAACAAACAACAGTTTTTTTTGTTACGATCGGAAAAAATGAGTACGCAGTAAGGACTCTGCAGAACGTATATGAATATCAGAGGTTTAGATAATAAAAGAGAAATGGGCCAAGGGTACTAACTTGATGAATTCCAACCTACAAGAAAGGGAAACATGCTTGAACGCGAAATTATGGCAATCATTCAGTTTTCTACTAGAGATCTGTACGAGGTTGAGGTCACAAACGGTTTTATAAATCCGTAATTAGGAAATCTGCGAACTTTGGATATTCTGAGTGATTTACAGTTATAGCAAGTTGATTTACTGCTAAGCACAAATTGACGTTAATGGATTTAAATTTTCTTGCAAGAATCGGACGCACACCATGTGTGAAAGCTGCCACTGAATCAGTTAAGAGTTTTACAAATAAATATCTTAGGGTATGTAGGGCGAGCGTGTACACCGGCAATACCGTCTTATCGGTGCCATGTGTGAGCTGGAACACACTTCCTCGGCTAACTGTACACACTAAAGATAGCCAACCAGGCACATAAAACAATATACTCACAACTTTCTGCAGCTACTAAAACACTTTGAGGTTAAGGTCATCCAGACCCAGTATATATTTAAACTCAACTCAAAGTTAATTAATTTGATATACATACACTATTCTATAATCGTGATGGAATATACTCCAGGCTAATCAATAAAGAAATAAAGATAAAATCGCATTACGCTAACAGAAAGTGGAAGAATTCTTCACCCATACTCCACTCATCCGTGTTTATCTTTTAAAAGTTTAATGTTTGAATAAAAAGACGTTCACTAACATAAAGTGCCTACGTGGTTGCATATTTAATACTTTTTTTTTAATAATTTATTTATTGTTATTTACAGCTGTATAAAAATATATACAACAAGAAAATTTGCTGTAGGTGACATAGTGACATGATACAAACATGTGGAGAATCTACCCATTGATCGAACTCCAATAACATTTCTAGAGGAGAAGATCTCGAGGCCATCTTCTTTTCAGACGCCTAGGAGGATTATTAGGTAATGAAGGAGAAGCCAGGTTAGAAACAAGTGGATTTGGGTGGTTGGGAAGTTTATCATGGAAGGAATGGTATCTGGTTCTGGCCAAATCGGCAACATATGGAACATTGAGGTCCTGATGGATGACTTGATTTGTGACAAAGTAAGGAGCACTGAGGATTTTACGAAGGATTTTGGACTGTAAGGATTGGATTCGGGAGAAATTTGATGGTTTAGTGGAGCCCCAATCCTCAACTCCGTATGTCCAGAGAGGCCTTATAATAGTCATATAGATCAGTCTTTTGTAATGGATTGGCAATTTAGACCGTTTGTCTAGTAAATGTAATAGTCGGAATCGACGAGCAGTTTCTTTTCTTTTTTGTCTAGTATGAGGATTCCATGTCAGTCCTTTGTCCAGATGTAGTCCTAAATAATGGATCTGTTCGACAGCAATAAATGGAGTATTATTAAAGGATAGTGTAGGGCAAGAAGTCATGGGTTTACGACGAAGGGTAAATGTGATTTGGAATTTACGGATCTTTTCCCAAGACTGCTAGGGTGCCAGACTCGATCAAAAGCCTGATATTTAATATTAAAATAAAAATTTAAATGGATCTAAAATTGGATGTCTGTTTGAAAACATTTTATAAAAATAAAGTTTTCAGATTATTAATCATTTACAGAACACCCACCATTAACTTTTTCCTGAGTAGTTATAGCACTGCTATAAATAAGGAAGTTGACAAGACAGTATAAACCCGTACACTAAAAGCAAATAATGCTTAAAACCGTACTTCAGTCGCATTGAACAACCAGTGTAAGCTTATCAATATGGAATAGACATGAAAAAACCCAAAATCCTATAAAAATATGAGTAATTATTCGACTTTACATACAATATAGTTCTACAGATCCATTTTCCGGCTCTCAGGTGCGATTTTCGACGAATGCGGAAGCAAAAGAATGAAAATTTCATAGAAAAGCGACTGAACCCTAATTTAAATTTTTTAGATTATTGATATAATTTTAATAAAAGTTATTTTAAAATTAAAGTGGTTTCATAACACAGATGGTGGTGATTCGACATACCAAGACAGCAGAGAGGCAGGTTAAAATTTAAACGCAGGCATCAAGATCATCGAGGTTGGAACCTTTGTATAAATTCAAATGCGTCCTACGTTTTAAACCCATATAATTTACCGTTTTAGAGTAAGTACTTCAACTACCATAGAATACTTATTACATGAGTAGCTCAGTTAAAAACACGATCAGGTCCATTTTTTCTTAAAATATAACCTGTTTCGTTAAAAAAAAAAACCTGTCAAAAACTTGTTCAAACACTTGATTCATTTTCAAAAACAGTCACCCGCTTAGTTTCAAACACGACCAGATCCAAACCTTCAGTTGAGTGTTTTAGTGAAATACAGTTTTTTCTGTTAAGTTTGAGAAAGTTATTTTTATGTTTTATTAGTTTCCTTATTTTTAATATCGTCATAACTGTGATGACTTCTATATTCCAATAGTATTAGTAATTGAACAACAATTCAAGGATCTTACTCTTCTTACCATTAGGATATTTGAACGTTCTAGAACATTCGTGCATTTTTAAAGCTTTGAGAAACAACAACGTCGTTGGTTTAAATTTTTTTTAGTGTGTAGAATGTAAAATAATGGTCAAGGTACGGCCGCATGAAACAAAGGTTTACTTTGTATACTTAGTTTATTTGAATCAGTGTCTTAAGGTGATTTTTCTTTAGTTATAAAAATCATGGTGGAACAGGGTTCCCATACAATGTCAAATTAAGATTGTGATGTGTGAACTGTGTCACCCAAAAATGTCATGGATGATAAAGGACTTCTCTTCAGAGTCTGAAAAGTACTTCTAAAGCAAAATGAAAAACATAATTTAAATTGTAAAACACTTTTTAGTTCCATTTAAATGCTTTAGATATCAGGAGACGAAAGAGGGGCATTTATCATGAGGAATGGCCGCAACGACTATCCAGAACCTTATATGCAAATCGAAACGAGGATTATCCGAATTATTTCAAGAAGCTGGCTTGATTTGAATTCCCATAACGGGTGAGACAGATAAAACCGAAATTGGAATGAACCATAACTCATGAGACACCACCGTAAGGAGGACAGAGAAAAGAGAAAGAAACAACGGGAGACAGAGAGGGAGAGAAAACAGGAACCCACTGGACTGGGCCAATCAATTCCGTCCGGGCATTAGTCTAATATACTACCGCGCCGGTTTTGCAAGAGAAATGACCTCTCCGAGAATGGCCGTGGACAATGCGGACCGGAAGACAGCTACTGGTGTAATTCTCGACGAAGGAGTCATGCTAATGCACCCAAGTTTCATTTTAAGTTGCCAAAAAGTTATTAATTATATTATATTTTTTAATAATTATAGTTACAATATAATTATAATTAATTGATAATTAATAAATATATATTAATTATTACTCAGTTGAAACCTAAAGGCTCTGTGAGGGTAAGATAGGTTAAAGTGCTTCAAAGCGATAATTGCATGTCGACTTCCCTCATCTGAACACCATCTAAGAAAGTCCAATTGCTCAAATTTCAGATCTATATTACCCTCATGTGTACCCTAATTACCTAATGTATCTTTAAACACTGTAATCATTACCTCTTTTTGTTAATTTTTTTATAAGACATATATGTCACAAAACTTTCTCAATTTTATCCTAAATCAAACCCGAAGACTGAGGCCCAGACTGCTGCAGTACATTCTTTTATAAATTTTTAATAAATTAAAAATTAATTCATAGTCACACTATCTTTATTTAGTTACTATTATTTTTATTTTGTTTATTTATTTAATTATTTATTTTTCTCTTTTCTTCTCTCTTCCCTTTTTCAAATTAACTTGTTTCTTTTTACTATTAGAAGACAATTGTTTGTTTTATTTCAGTGTACCAATATCATTGTTTTTGTTATTAATTTTACTTTCCGCTTTTATTAAAAAGAATTATTCTTATCCATTTATTTTTTTTTCTTTTAATAAGAACATTTTATATAGTTAGGGGTGTCATTTGTATGACCATACCCCGTTATAATCAACTCTTAAAAAATATATTTAATATAAGTTATATCAACCATGTAAGGCCCACCAGGCCGGTTAACATCTGGTATAAAAATAAAAAAAATATCCTAAATCAAGGAACTCATGAACTATCAACGTGAATTTTAGGCGGCCTCCTCTAACAATTAGAGCACCATCAAGTTACCATTTTTTTTTTTTTATGACGCATAAAAAATTTAATGAAGAAAAACGACTATAGCTCTACAGTGCAAACCAAAATGGTATGACCTCCAAATTTTCCAGATTCTTTTAAGAAGGCATTTTTGAAAGAAATTGTTCGTTTCTTGAAATTTTATAAAACTTATATTTGTTGAAAATGTTATTAGTGTACCTTTTCTGGAAAAGGAAAACCTATTCAAATTTAAAAAAAAAACAATTGAAACATATAACGAATAGGAAACAGTAAATACGTTAATGTATTAAAAATATGTATGGATAAAACATGAAGTTAGACTCTTTTGTAAAACTAAAGTATAAAAATTTCAGAATAAGCAATTAAATAAATTAATAATGATTGCCTTTAAATGCTAATTGACAACATGAACAAAATAAATATAACTAAAATAAATTAGTTAGTGAGATGTACCTCATTATGAATAGCAGTTATAAGTATTTTTTATACGGAATCTTCTATCGTTTAAATCATTTATATGATATTAAGATCATCCTTCTATATCATGAGATCAAATTTAATTGTAATTCTAAATTATTCATAAAAATAGTTTCTCTTTTTTTTTACATTTTCTTCTGCTTGGTCTGCTATGCGAGTTGTTAAGTCCTAAAGTAATTTAGTATTTCGCAACTTTCTTTTAAGAACAAATTTTCTGACACTGCTTAATTGTAGTCGACATTGGTTTATTTGATATACTATTTTTAAGCTATAGGTCATTCTTTTATCTATTTCAAATCCAATATTTCCACCCAATTTAGCGATCCAATATTTCATAAACTTTGATGAAAATAATGTACATACTTTTGCACTTTAAATTATAATAAATATTGTAGCTTGAAAAGAAAGCAGGCAATAAACTGTATCTGAAACTGAGTGTTGATTAAAAGCAAAATGTTGATTAAAAAGAGGCTAAAAGGGAAATGTAGAGAGGAAAACCGGGAAATAAACAAAATGTTTTCCGATACACCAATTATTGAAAGTAGGGTTATGTCATTGATTTGTTATTGTTCTGTTTATTTAATATTAACATAAAATTGTAATATGGAATTTCATAGCAATTCTGTATTTTAAAGGTATTTATTTTTTTACTTCGTTGGAAGTAACAAAAACAATGTATCAAAATACACATAGGAAGTATATGAAAAATGCATATAATTCCAATATATATTCAATAAAATATGGCTATTTGCACGGAAGTATCTTGATTTGAAAAGATATTTGATAAACTTTGCATGCAAACAAGATATATAATAGCATAAAAAAACCTGCTAATAACAACTCGAGCAACACCCGCTAAGGCTAAAAAGGAGTTGGGTGAGGGACCTCTTATATTAGGCATTATTTTTCTTCAATTCTGGATATTCTCTAATATCATTTCTCCTATGCCTAATCCACCACTTTTTATTTACCTCGTTGTTGATTGTGCCACTGTGAAATTAAATCCACATTTAACATTAATTGATAAAAGTTATTGAACAATTGTTCACTTAACAATGATAGTGGGACTTTTACGAACCACTTTCAATACTACGCTAGAACGCCCTTCAGTAACATCAAGGCGTTGCTGACCTGCCCCGCTATCGGAGTCGGTCAAAGAGCCGGCTGATGAAAGAAAGGAGTTGTCCTGACCTTTCCGGAAGATACCACTTTCTTCGAAGGAACGTATGTAGGACGGGAGATGGTAGGAAACAATTCATCTCGGATTTAATCAAATTATCGTAAGGCCGTCTGATTGTTTCTTGAGGTGTAGGGCGGAACCTGACTGACCGCGGAGAAAGCCTTGTAGCTAGAAAGGCAACCTGAAGTTAGCAATGACCACCCATCTTATTAAACAATCGGTAGTCGGTTGTTTTGAGGAAACTTTCTTAACCTCCCTTTCGGAATGTGGTCTCATTGATTCCCATTTTCTTCACAATGATTTGGTCGAATATGAACTACCATCTACAAGTGGATACACAAAAAGTGGACGATCGTGCCAGTATTTTTTGATAGCCATTCTATAATTTCCAGACTGTGTTAACTGAAAAAAAATATATAAATAAGGAAACACAACAGCATATATGCTTGACCCAAAACTAATAATAAGAACAATTAAATGAAGTTAAAAAAATCTGGAAAAAGTGACCGGCTTTTCAACTAAATTTTATTGACTTATACATACCCCAGAGATAAAAGACACGTCATATTTCTCAAATTAAGACAGAAAAACATTTCGAAAAAATGTTTTCCTCTGGACAAATATTTAATTAGTTTATGAATGTATTTTTAAAAATTGATTATAAAAAAACTATAGAAGGACTCAGTATGTAAACCATTCCTATTTTTAAAAAGAATTGTTTGTCTATTTTTATTATAATTTTTTTTTTTTGCAGGTGAGGTGAGAGAAAGTGTTAACGTCCTTATATTTTCCTGCTCCCGGCAGCAATGACAGGCCATTCTTCAAGCTACCAACGTATTATGATCAGAGTGGAAAGGTCAAGATTTCTTGCCAGGGTCAGCCTAAAATATAAAAAAAGCATAAAAGTATTTATTTAAATAAATCTTGATTGGAGAAAAACATACATAAATACATGAATACATGAATCAGAAATGGTTAGGATTCATGATACTGCAGTTTATTTCTATTTATAAAATATAGTAAATACAAAAAAGTTAGAATATATACCTGAACATTCCTAAATCAAAGATATTTTATGAATTTTTAATATCATTTAATATATTTTAATTAAAATGCCATAAATTCTAAAGTTCCAACATTAATCTAATGAAGTCAAAATAATAGTCTGGTGTTAAATAAAGTATGAACTCTCAACTAAATTACTTGATTTGAATAGAAAAGTACAACAGTAATGAACAACTATAGAATAGATTTTTATACTGTAGGCTTGGCCTTGTGGAAAGGGTGCCAGAAGATCGCCGACCAAGAAGGCTACTGTTTCAATTTCCGGAAGGAAGAAGACCACAAGGAATATCACTTCTGAGGTGGTTTGATCACATGGGCACATGATCACAGAGGCAGATCTGCGCCGGTTGTGGTTTGAGGAAATGGAGACAACATTTAGATAAAAGATTACGTGAACGAGGATTATTTCAGAGGCTAAATCTCTGCAAAGGCTGCTGAGCCTTTGTATAAATAAATAGTAGTAAACTTAAAATTCTTTCCTTTTCTTGATTAAAATATTAAATTATTGAAATTGAGAAATTTATCTTGAGGTACTTTATTTTAAATGTAATACAGGTTAAAAAAATTGGGAAACCGATGTCAATTTGGAAATACTGTTGTGCAGGGCCTATCAGAAAACATTTTGTCTGAAAAATGTTTCCTTCCTCGGCGTTTCTGATTGGATCATTTTATTTTCCATTCACCACTTTTTTAAGTAATTTAATAACCTGGTAGTGAAAATACTCAGGATTGTTAGTCTTTCTTTCAATGTTATTGATTATTCAAATTAGATCGTGTTAAATTTAGACCAAATCAAACGAGCCGTTTAAGAAATATAGGTCTGACAAGAAAAATAAGTTTGTGGAAGCATAATCGAAGCTACTGGATGAAATTAGATAAAAATTGATCTGGACCATCTGGGCCCCAGCCCCCCTGAAAATATAATAAAAATTGGATTTAGTTTTTTTAATCAATTATACCCAAACATAGATTTGAATACAAACAAACTGACAGATCGAGATACATACAGACATGGAACGAAATTTGTGCCTTGATTTATTTATTAAAACATAAAATGTAAGTGAAAATTTCAGATACTGGGGTAATTTATGAATCCAGAAGCTTTAAAACTATGTAAACTATTTCAGGTAAGTTGTGAATAATAAAAAGAACATGGAAGAAAAATTCATAAAACATAACCAACATATAAAAATCATTATTACCTTAATAATTGTTAGATCATATTAATTAAAAGAAATTTATTTTATTTATTTTTTGTACTTTTATTTACATTGAAGTGAACCAAAACAGGCAATAGATTACAACGTTTTACCAACAAACGAAAAATGTTTACTTCTGACTAAAATAAATTTTTATGAACAGATAATAGACTAGAATTTAGTATACCCCATAAGTTCAAATCTAATATTGATCTAAATAAAATTTTGAATAATAAAATTATATTATGTTGAATGCGTTGAAACTATGTAAAGGATTTATATAAAAAGAAATCTGGGGTGATAATGTTTTCAATATCAGGTAGAGTGTGGTATCCGTTTGATGTGTTCAAGCTTTCTAATGGTTCCACTTCTGATATTTTTACAGATTCCGTTCCTTTTTTATTATCTACGTTATGGAATTTAGTCCCCACTTGTGTGGTTTAGGCACATTGTGTGAGGTAAAATTTTAACGTTACCAGTGTTGAGAACTGTTATTCATAAACGGTTCTTAGACAATGTATCACCATGATTTTTCAAAAAGCAAACAGACCAAACAAGATATAATAAATCACCGTTATGAATATCATGGAAACTGCTAAACCAAGGAAGAAGCTCACAATACACTACTTTAAAAGGAATTTAACAAGCTTCATTAATGCACTGTTTGAAGTTTGTAAGTCTGATAGTTCTTGGTACAAAAAAACTTGACTCAAGGTGAATAATTTTTAACGAACGTAGAATAATTTTAAAAAAAATTTGAATAATCTAAAAATATTTTTTATAAAACTACTTGATATTAATCATATTTCACTGACTAACTTTATATGAAACTGCTGATAATTAAATCATAGTCAACGATTAATTAAATTAATGAGACTATAATAATAATGTTGCATACATAATGAAATTAAAAGTTGCATTTAAATTTAAACAAATAACATATATAACAAAAAATCAAAACTACTTGACATTTTGCGTTTATTTGTTACTTTTTTTTATTTTTTTTTTTTTGTTTTTGCTTTATTTCCAGGCCAGTATAGTCAATATAACTATAAATATTGAACATGTTTGTGACTCAAAGAGGAAAAAAATTATGTCAATCAATTCTAGGTTTTCATGAGCATTGAATAATGTCTTGATTATTCTAACGCCCTCTTAAAAGAAGGCAAAACGAGTGCTGAGAATAAATGTTGTAAATAAACAACAGTTCATGCTCTACAAGTGTTATCATGAAAAATTTTACTTAGGTGATTATTATTAAATTATACTAGTCTTACTAAGAAATTTCTGTCAAAACTTATTGTTGTTGTATTTTGCATAAAACAACTCTCTTTATTTTAATATAGTAGAATGTTTCCTGTTTAAAATATCTAAGTCTTATTTTTATGAAGTTGATTATATTTTTTTTTTTATTGCTGAGAAGACAGTGCCAGCACACAATATAGAATAGTTTATATCCTAATTTAAAGTTTTCTTCACCTCAACAATTTATTTGTCTTGTATTAGTATTAATGAAAATACAAAAAACAGTGAATATTGAATGTAACAGGAAGCCTACTGGATTATTATCCCTTATATTTTTATTGTTCCCAAGCCTAGGATCACTTCATGACGGCCATAGACAGTTTATAAATGGCCGAATTGTAAATTAAAATAAGTAAAATATGACGTTCTTACAAATTTTTCCTGTACTACGAGAAAACAAACTTATATTTAAAAAAAAAAATGTTATTTATCGAAATTGACCTTAATAAAAAGTTTAGGGAAAGTTTCTGGAATGTTAAGGTTAATTGAATGTTTAGAAAATTAATTTACAGCCACAAGACTCCTTTACATCTGATTTACCGGATAATATTCCATCGTACCAAAATTAGCACCATTGTGGCAAGTCCATTGTCCAGTAGATTCACTTGAAAGTAGCGTGAAGGACGAATTGTTAAGTCCCATGTTAACGCCGCTAAATATCTCCAAGACGGGAAGGGAAGGAAAGTGAAACAGACACTACTTGTGAGACAGGTAGCTATTCAAGAAATTGAAACGGTGGAAGAACAAAGAGCCTTTGAAGGAGAGGCAACAAACGAGATTAGGAAAGCGGGCGACATGGCTTTCCCCAAGTCGGAATCCCTTAGATTAAAAAGCCTTTATCCTCTACAGCCTCCGAGACCTGTGCTCAACCTTTCTGGGTCAGTACTCCCCTCGGTCCCCTATGTTTTATTGATATACTTCTCATTTGTATATTCAATGTGCCCTTTGCCGACATGTTCGCGAGGCCCTCCAGGTTTTACCCAGACAGATCTGTCCGCTTATTAGGAGACAATGAGGTGAAACTCCTTTCGAAGCCCATCCCATACTTATAGGGGAAATTGCAGATTGAATATTTCACCATGCCCATCTGAGTGAATTGTTCGCATTATACTCGTATCCTGGACAAAACAATGAAGAGAGAGAGGCAAAAGGTGCCTTTTAGAACGAGATATCTATCCTTGCATATGGATTACCATTGGCTTGAGCTGATGTAAATCTAATTCAGCAATGATTGAAAGGTTAGAAAAAGATTCAACTTATAGTTAAATTGTTGGTCATTTTTGTTGCCAATTGAGGTAATTGTGTATGGTTTGTTGCCGTGATTGAAAGTCTGATTGATTTCACATTGAAACCTGTTGTGTGAAAAAATATATATAGTTTTCTAAAATAATTCATAAAAAAGAAAATAATTTATAATAATACTTATTCCCATGTTTAAATATGTTATATAATATAAGAATAATATTTTTTTTTTTTTATTCCAGGAAAGGCCCTACACAAATAGACGAAATAAATGGTTTCTGAATAATTTATCACTAAAAATTATGATTGAAAAAAAGTATTATTCATAAGAATTATTTATGATTATAATTTCTTTTGATAAATAATGCAATAGCATGAATATGAGTATGTAATATGTAATATGCATGCATGCAGAAGTAACATGCATCCATTGATATATTAAAAATAATATCAACCTACAACGCAATCTAATGTAATGAAATAACTCATGAAACAATGGCTAATTTTTATTTTAAATAACTTTGTGAAACCTTACCTACCTAATCTTGTTGCATGTGAAATATAATTGGTAATAGGCAGAATTAGTTGATGTCTGTAAAAATTTAAATTATAGAGCGTGCAGTTCACTTGGAGGATGAAAATATAATATGTATTATAGTTTGCGCTATTTCCAAGGAGTTTAACGTGATATTTCAGACATTAAAGAAAAAGATTCTAGTATAGGATACAGTATAAAAATACGGGCTTATTATGAATAAATCAAAAATATTTCTATGGTTCAAAAATGTTGATTTTTTTTTTAATTGAAAAATTAATTAAATTTTAATTCCTTTTAATATTACTGGACATTAAAAAAAAATCGCCTTTTCTCGAGTCGTATTAAAAAGTCAATTGAGAATTCACACTGAAATAATGTAGTCGGGCTGATGGTCATCTGTGAAATTTAACTATATAATGAACCATGCAAGTTTGAAAGTATGAAGGAAATAGGAATAAAAATACAGGTTTATCCCTTGTAAAAAAACTTTATTATTAACATAATTATTTAAGGAAAAAAATTGCATAATCATTTAGCACAACAGCCCAAGAGGTGAAAAAAGGCAGTTATCTCACCCTAATTTTTGATTACTTTGATGAAAACTATGCATAATTACTAGTCAAAATTTATGAGTCTGTCATGTATAGTTAGGGGGAATAAATAATGGCGGCTATTTCAAAAGGTTTAAAAAAATTAATTTTTCATTCGGGGCCCTATATCTTAAAAAGTAGCAACAACACAAGAAAACCTAAGAGAACGTCATTTAAAGTAGAGTAAATTTACTAAAATATGAGCTCTAATAGAGCTATTCTCGAGATATAACTTTTTAAAAAGCAACATTTTTACTGTTACATGTTGTACTGAATGTATTGAAAGATCAGTAGTTAGTGAATTTATTTAAAAAAATCTATACCTCAAAAACCATTTGACGTATAGTACGTCTTATGGTTTCTGAAATAAAGCTTTTCATACATCAGTTTATTTTAGTAAATATCATGAAAACTACTATTCCTGCGAAGGTGAAGGTCATAAACTAAACACAATTATTTAGCTTTAATTTGAGTGCTAATAGACATTTGTACGGTGGTTATTGAGGTATAGATTTCTCAAAATAGATTCACTAACTACTGATATTTCAGTACGTTCCAGACATTTTTATGCAATGTTCTTTTTAAAAAGCTATATCTCGGGAACTATTGAACATAAATAGCTTTATTATGGCTGATATTTCAGCAAATTTACTCTTCTTTAAATAATGTTCTTTTACATTTTCTAGAGTTGTTGGTAGTTTTTAAGATATAGAGCTCCGAAAGAAAAATTAATGTTTTCTAAGATTTTGAAACAGCCGCCATTTTTTATATATTATTATACTTATACTTGGCAGACTCATCAATTTTTACTAGTAATTATACATAGTTTTCATTAAAGTAAGTAAGACTTCAAAAAGAAATATATATTAGTTTAATTAGGAACGATATAGAAGTCATTCATTTCCTATTATTAAGTAGGAAATAAATTAAAATTAATTATCAATATTCCAAAGAAGGTGGAAAAGAAAAATACCTTAGAAAAAGCGAGGTGGCCCAGTACGGGATTAGATCCTTAATAAATGTCGGTTTTTGGGTCAGAGAACCAACTTGCTATATCTGAAAAAAGAGAATCCTTTTCTCCCAGAGCACACGCCGAGTTCTGCAGTTAATGTCCCAGAAGTTAAGTCATATAGGAAATATATAGCCTTGGGTCCGCGGCATTTTTCTAGCTCTTTATTTCAATGCCAGATAAAATTGCCCTAAAATTTTTGTAATCATTACCTTTTTCTATGTTCCATTAAAAAATATACACTTTTCTCACTGGAATATTTCTTAGTGGAATAACTGCTAATACTGGAGAAATACAAAATAAATGAGAACTACTTTTGTAATATTATCATAGGAAAAATAATAATATAAGGTAGAAATAAGTTCAATTTGTTTCACACCTCCCATTGTTAAATAATTTTTGTCCCTTGATTATAGATCATAATAGAAACACAATGTCTAATTTAAATTTTCAGAGATACTGTTTCCTCTTTAAAATTTTTATTTGTACCACTTTAATTGGGTGAGTTGAAATAAAAGTAAATTATACTAATACAACTTGATCAATTTCTGATTTTAAGACAAATTAAATGCTGAAAATGTTAGATTAATGAAATTAAAAACTATTTTAAATGCATTATGGCATGTGGGTAGGAAACTAAAGTTAGGAAAAAAATAATTGTAAGAAATAAGTTTATATAATTTGTTAAACATTTATTTTATCTCTAACGATTATTTGTCTATTAATTCATAAAAGCAAAGCTGTAAAACATTTAGATATAACAACGGCATGTCGTCTATAATTTGAGCGCATTATCAATTTTCTGACCTTCTCTAGAACACCTAAGGCTTGAATTTCCAATGGATCGGGCAATTTTTTTACGAAGCCTAGTACCATATAAAATGTAATGGCGGATTCATGCAAGACACATTTTTAATATGGCGTTCGCTGATGGTTAACATTGTTAAAAAACGCGATTAGTATTAGCTGAATAATTTTAACCTCTCTTAAATTGGTAAATGGATGATGAATAAGCAGAATGGAGAAAAAAAAATTAAAATAGTAATTGATAAAAAATTTAAACTTCAATTTCAAGAATCATTTTTCGGTTTATTATTATTATTATTGGCGCAATAAACATGAGGTCCAAAGCCTCGCGCGATGTATTTCCGACATACATCGCGCGAGTTAAGGAACCGGTATTATAAATTTAAACAATGGCCCTTTGGCCAACTATAGGTTCAGTCACTTTAGACGTATGGTTCCATATGTTCACATTCCCTAACAATTGTATAGAAAAAGGAACCCAATAAAAACGACTAGGTTCTAAGAGACCCTTCTAACAGCCCTTTCAAGCCCTTAGTATCCTATATCAATAGCAAGGGCTGACACTTTGGCAGGTACATGCTGTCATCTCACAATGGACTTGCATCAGTCTAACTATTTTATGTTTAACACATGAAAGTTAAACATTCTTGGAAGCCTCACACCCTGCTTCTTGTCACGCCTTTTTCTCCCTCCCAGATATTTACTTCTAATTTCATAGGTTCTCTAGGCTCCGCCTAATTTCCTAAATTACCTGATTGGTCCAAACCCCTTCTCCTATTTCACTATTCTTCCTACCCCCTCATCTCAAGTGTTCATATATATTTCCTAGACTAGATAGCTAAGTAAGAAGATAGAGACTGAGTAACAGTAAGAGTAACATGTAGTTCTTGTAAATATGTTAGAATAAAGTCATTTTAGTCTTCACTGATTTTTATGCTGTGTAACTCGCGTCTCATGACGTGGTTTTCATAGGGTGGGTTCGTCACTTCCACGCCTATTTTTGTAATTGCCACCCATTGGCTAACGGGCCTCACAAATGCCCGGGGGGAGGTTGTGAGTGAGTATTGTATAGTTATATGCTTGAAAAAAATCCCGGATAGTGCCGGGGACTCGATCTCGTAACCTTTAGGTTGGCAGACAGGCGCGTTTCCACGCTGCTACCGTCAACCTCATATTATTAAATTAATTGGATAAGAGCAATTAGCATTATGGATAACTCTTTAAAAACTGACTACGGAATGAGCTCTATCCGTTCGAAGGCACGAAATGTTATTATCTCCTTAAACATATTGGCGGGTTCATATTGAAGTTTTCGTGATTAATGAAACTTGGTATAGTCACACCCGAATCAAGCCCTAGGCTTTGCTGCAAATTCATCATTGTGCTTCTTTTTTTTTTTTACACTATCAGATGCAAGGAGTTCTTTCTTTGTTAACATCATCTGTAGCAGAATGTACTTACAAAGAGCCGTAGGAAGGCACGTGTGGATGGCACCCGAATGCTATAGCAAGTTTCATAATTCATAGGAGACAACTTCACTATGAGGCCACCAATAAAATAAAAAAGATGTGCTTAATAGTTCGGCCCTTTAAACGGTTAGGGTTAATTTCGTTTTATTTTTATTTATTTTTTTACTTAAATGATTTCTTATTTCAACGCTTTTAGTTTTTCATGTATTTCCATTAATATTTTAATCGATCCCTTTCATTAGAGAATGGAGAGTATGAGATAAAAGAGCTCAAATATGAATGTGGCTTGTTTTTTGGTGTGAATGGGTATAGGAATTGACATTTACAATAATTCTTTAATACAAACAGTATAATAAAATAGTATATGTCTATTTCAATATATATTTTTAGCAATTAAACTAAAAATTTTTAATCGAAAGTATTGTGATCATTCAATTGAATGCAATAGTAAATTCCATTTTACTTAAAAAATCAGGATTAGCATTTAATACCCAAATACTAGTTATCACAAGGAAGTTATGCATCTCTGTACAGATATAAAATGTCTTAGGTTTAACAATAACCTCTGTATTCGTAAATTGGTACTTCAAACATATAATGTCAAATTTATATCCGAGCCAAGTTCTAGATGAGCAAGTTCACAGTACACCCAGGAATCGTCATTAGTTAAGAAAATCATTTTATTTTAATTGCTCCCTAAATAACGTAACAGCTAAGTCAAAATATTAACGTAAACGATTATCAATGTGCACTTAAATAATGCTCCTAAAGGCCACTCATAAACACTTATCACAAGTAACAAACTACCAAATATAATATAAAATTTATTACAGTATTTGAATTGTTACAAAACTATCACAAGTTGTTACTAAATGATTAGAGCCATTGAACTTGAAAATCGATTGTGCAGTCCTTGTCCTTGTCATTGTTATGAAACTAAAGATGAAGTGACTGAATTCATTTAATACAATAATTTATTAGTAAAAAAAAAAATTAAATTCAATGTTATTAATATAGTGTGTGTCCAGTATCTACATGAATAAAATGATAAATTATTATAAGAGTTTCTAGATTATATTTCAGACATGTTTGTTGGTAAAAAAAAAAATCTGTTAAATTAGTATTTTTATAGTCCATATGATTTAGCAATCATGTCAGTATTTAATGGCATCTTTAATTTTTCATTTCGTTTTGTAATACCAAACCTCAAAAGCCACCTGAGTACCCATCCTCCTACCGTCTCTTTGTTACCTGTCATGGGCAAAATCCTTGAGAAACTCATCTTAAAACGCCTGTACTCTATCCTTGATTCCAACCACATTATCCCACATCACCAGTTTGGATTTCGAACATCCCACTCCACTATCCAGCAATGCCATCGTGTGGTTGATGTTGTCTCGTCTTCATTGGAGGGCGGAATGTACTGCGCGGGAGTCTTTTTCGATATAGAGCAGGCTTTTGATCGAGTCTGGCACCCGAGACTGCTTTACAAACTCCGTAAATTCTTACCTCCTACATATTTTCTCATTATCCGTTCCTTTCTTACTAATAGATTATTCCAAGTAAACCACAACAACGATTATTCATCCTTATTCCGGATAATAACCAGTCTGCTGGTGTGTCTCGGGGTAGTATCCTTGGTCCTATCCTTTATACAGTTTTCACAGCTAACATCCCAACCCATCCTAACACTACCCTCATTATGTATACCGATGACACATGTCTATTGTCAGTGAACAATGATCCTTACATTGTATCCCAAATCCTCCAATCCCACATCACCACCCTTGAAGAATGGTGCTAAAACTGGAGGATTAAAATTAATTCCAATCAATTCCATCAAATCACATTTACCCTTCGTCGTAAACCCATGAATTCTTGCCCTACAGTGTCCTTTAATAATATTCCTCTAATTCCTGTCGAACAGATCCGTTACTAAGGACTACATCTGAACAAACGACTCGTCATACAAGACTAAAAAGACAAGAAACTCCTCGTCGATTCCGACTATTACAACACTTACTAGACAAACGGTCTAAATTGCAAATCCATTATAAAAAACTGATCTACATGACTATTATAAGGCCTATCTGGACATACGGAGTTGAGCTTTGGAGCTCCACTAAACCATCAAACCTCCCGAATCCAATCATTACAGGCCAAAATCCTTCGTAAAATCCTTAATGCTCCTTACTTTGTCACAAATCAAGTCATCCATCAGGACCTCAATGTTTCATATGTTGCCGATTTGGCCAGAACCAGATACTATTCCTTCCATGATAAACTTCTCAACCATCCAAATCCACTTGTTTTTGACCTGGCTTCTCCTTCATTACCTAATAATTCTCCTAGGCATCTGAAAAGAAGATAGTCTCGAGATCGTCTCCTGTATAAATGTTATTTGACTTCTATTAGTGGGTAGATTCTTCACATGTTTGTATCATGTCACTATGTCCTCTACAGCAAATTTACTTGCTGTATATATTTGTATACAGTTGTAAATAACAATAAATAAATTATTAAAATAGAAAAAAAAAGTTTTGTAATGTCATGCTTAAAACTGTATTAATCATGGACGTCTGACATCTAAAGTTTTATATTGGTCTCAATCTTGAAATTAATCTTATTGAAATATTCATGCAGTGGATTAATAAATCAACCAGTAGTCGATATATTGGTAGCTTTTTATAACAGCTCGGACTTATTTGTGAACAAACGACAGCTAGTTTAATACTTTTATCAGAAGATTGATGCTTTAACTTTTTTAAAACTGAAAGCATTCCGCTTTAATTCTATTGTAATAGACTAATTTTTTGAAAACAAAAAAAAGAACGTAATAGAAAACAGGTAATAGCGCTTAGTTGCGTGTGTAGTCGTTTTGCTCTGTGGGCGATTTAGTATTCATTAAATTATTGACTTCACAACGAGAAGGCATTGAGATTAACTTCCAAATGCTGAAATTTCTCTTTAGCCAGGCTTGATACAAGATTTTTTTATAATCAGCTGCATTAATGCAAAAGTACGGACCAAAAAATTTTAAATAGTGTTTCAGTGTAGTTCCTAACTAAAAATATGAATTAAAAATTTCAAAACAAGAAAAAAATTTCATTTGAAGCTATGTCCGTTAACGCTTGGCTTAGGAGTTATTCTCGTCTACAAATTTTCATGTTATGAATTATTAATTATTAGGTTATAATAACTGAACAAATAGTTACTCAAACTGCTTTAATAATGGATGATTAAAATGTATGAATTAATGTTCATATTAAATGTTGTTTAAATTGAATACCTTAAGCATTAAGTTTGGGTATTTCTCTTTCACAGCAGCAGTGGCCAAATGACACTAGATATTTTATTGTTATGCAAGTTTCAATTATTCTTCTTCGTAAGAAACTATGGTCATTAACCATGATTGTATAGTTTAGGTTTAATGTCACTCTCAAAAAAAAAAATCCAGTGGTTTGAGTTCTGGAGGGCTTGCAAAGAAATAACACACATCCAATGTCATTCCTATTTTAATGCTAAAAGTGATCAAAATATATAATATGACTGCTGATGTTTATATTTCATTTAATAAAAAAGTTGGAACACATAATTATTTATTTATTATGACCTAAATTATTCCTAACAATGAAAATGTTAATATCACCTAAATAAAACGCTTAAAGACACATTTTATTGTTTTTAAGATTTTGTAGGCCATGTCATTTATGATTTTAAGGGAAAATAGAATAATGATTGTGTAATAGCATTGCGTACAGGGTCTGAAAAAATAGAAATTTCAGTACTTGGAGCTTTATTTCACTATCTTCAGAAGTTAATCATTTAATTAATACTAAACCAGACCAGAAAAACGACTAAACAAGACATTTTAGGCATCGGGTTCCTATACTAAAACTGGCATGGACTTTCGACCAGTACTGTTAAATATGATTTATACCATATATTTGTAACCGCGGCTAAATTTTGATTGATGCTTTATACAATGTCAAATCATATAGAATCTTAACAGAATTATTATTATGTAATATTGATTAAGGAAAACACCGTACAGTCAGCTTTTAAAAGTTCATTCAGTGCCACAGTATGTTACCGTTAACTTCTAAATGCACCTTTGAATGCAAAACTGGCTGTACCAAAGCCCAAATTGTTAACCCTATTTGTCTTAGGATATGTTTCGGACTTGACAATAAACACAAGTATACCGTTTTAAACCATTATTTGACTGCTGAATTCAAAATTTAAAGCCTTAATTATTTTTAAACAAACTACATCCCCTCGGATGAGAATTCGGATTAGAATCATTAATGATTCTAAATAGATGGCGAAAATGTATCACATAAGTCTGACATGGATAGGAGGACACATTAGCGCTCAATCTCACCGACCGATACGCTATTTGCATACTGATGCGAAATTTATTCAATCGGCAGCTACCTCCCTCACTCATAGGGCATATCGCGTCACATAAACAATAGCAGCCATCTTCTTTACGGCGGCATTTGTCATTGATAGTTCCAATACTTCTAAGTTACGATTGGTTTTCCCCTCAAATATTTATTACATATTATCCCCTAAGCATAAATCCTTTTTCTAGATAATGAAAAAAAAGGACCCCAAAAACAAAGACCTTTGTAGCCTTTATTCGTATAAACAGGGCGAGATGAATGTGCACTATCCATCCTCCATGAATACGTTATGAATTTTATGTATCTACTTACAGGGATTGAGCTCAGGAGTTTGATAAAAAACTATTCATGGAACTAGCTGAGCTGGATTACAAAACTAGGAAAACGTGCTAAATATTATCTATATATATAAACAAAGATGCAGTACATAAAAATAATAAAACTACTAAAATTTGAACGATGTTTCTCATATAAATTTACTTGAATATGTATAATTTAAGCAATAATTTGCTGTCAGAAATATTTTATGATACTAGCTGGATATTTACAGACTCCTTGAATAAAATAAATACAAATATTTTTAGGTAGATCTTCAGAATTTTAAAATGTAAATATATCAAATATAGGGGGAGCACATACTAATTAAAACAATTCACATTTTTTTCCCGAAATGCAAACTGATAAGTTTGAATCGAAATATACAGTTAAGAATTAAGCATTCTTGCAGATTGCCCTATTTTCCATCCGGATTCCTAAAAGGGCGTTGGGAAGAATGGGCTAAAACTAAAGCATGTGCGAAATTTCTACTTGTTTTCAGTTTTACCCTATATTATTATGAAGGAGAGATTTTTCTACAAACATTATTTAATTTATTTACAAACTAGATTAAATTTCCTATTACATAAAACCAAACTGGGTAGATCCAATAGCCTTTAAAATACAGTTTCCCCAATGTTCACAAACGTAATTAAAGAACAAAAATACATCTCCCACATTCATGCTGCAGATCCTTCAGTTTTAATTTATAAATTTTATTGGTCGTGTGAAACCAGTTTCATAACATTCATTTAGATAAAATTAATGACATAGGTTGGAAAAAAGTATAACAGTATAAAATAATAATATCATAATTATATGAATTCTAAGGGATGAAATGTACGACGAAAATAAATTAATAATATCATTTTCTCTAATATCGTTAATAATATATTTCTAGTGATCACTCTATAAGAGGAATTTCGTTAGAAAACTGATTTAACCTCAAAACGTGTCTGGTAACTGGAAAGGCTAGAAATCAACTGATAATCATCCAAATTATAATGATTTCTATGAAAGTTGCAAGTCAATTTTAACTTAAGACAGAAAAATCTAAACTAGTTGCGTCTGAAAAATGAAGAACGTATAGGTATGACGGGTTTTGTGTGTAAAGTAATTTTACTATAGATTTTTCATGCAGGGATTTTAAAATAGATTTTTTTTTTATCTTGATATTAATCTCAACATCTTCCTACGATAGTTTTTATATATTTCAGGTACCGTCATATCTAGAAAAGTTGTTCAGGAGAGTTGGAAATAAAATCTATTATATTCCTAAATTTAACTTTTGGTAAGAATTATACACCACTTAATCATCGGAATCTATATCGAAAAATTTATATAAAATATTTTAATGACCCTGGAAGTAATGTCAAAAAACAAGAAACTAACAGCCACAATTACAACTTTTAATCCATATTTCGTGCCGTTTTGTTGGATGTAACTATGTTTAAGGTAGTTGAAATATTTCATTAGTTTTTTCAAAAGATTACTGCTTTTCTCGTTGAAAAATAATTGCGGTATTTACGTAGTTAATTTGTTATAAAAATAAATTAAAAATAAAAACAATCGTTAAGATGTCATTAGTTTAATTTTGTAACAATGTTTTTATCTAATTTTTTAATTTAATTTTTTAATCAAAAAAATCATAAGCTCATGGACACGTTCGCAATAAAATGCAAGATTATAAAATTTTGACCAAACTGTTAACCTGAGATGTATTTTTCAAAAATCAAAAATTTTATCTGAATAAATAGAAATTTACATTTTGTGAATTTATTTTGTCAAATATTATAAAAATGCTACTTCTATGAAGTTAAATTTTATGAAATACTTTATAAAACATATAACTAGTTTTAATTTGATTGCTGACGGATATCCCTAGGTCTTATGGTTCCTAGGATATAGATTTCTTAAAATAAATTCACTATTGATTTTTCAAGGTCATTTTTTATGAAGTGTTGCTTATTTAGAAGCTATATCTTGAGAACTACTGATGTAAATAGTTCTATTAATACTCATATTTTAGCAAATTTACTCTTCTTTAAATGGAGTTCTCTTAGATTTGCCTATGTTTTATATAGTTATAAAGATAAATAGTTCTGAATTTAATTTAACATGCTATTCCATGTTATGCTTTTGTTATTCAAAGCACGGCGATGCTCTTAAGCATAAATATGTTTTAACCAAAAAAGAGGAATGAGAAAAAAATTCGATCAAACATCGTTCGGTTAAGAGCGAGAAGATTTCATTAGATCACAAACAACATTTAATAATGGGTTTCTACCATAGGATATACCAACACCAAATGGCCTGCAACGCGAGACATAAGTCAATCACAATAAAACAGAGACCAAAAGTGATTTATGACATTATTGTAAGAGACTGTTAATTGAGTTGAGAGTGCCTGGCGAACGAAAATAAACGAAGATGAACAATTAGATGTTATCGAGAAGTAACTCCTCAACACCTGGGCTCATCTTCGGAGTCCGTTACTCCAGAGGTCAATTGTCGGGTAAAGATTTCACCCGCTGAGTTCGGCTGCGGAAGGCTGGCGTATGGATCTTGTATGTTTTTTGGGTGTGGTTGCATTTGAAATTATATTTGTGAAGATTTAATATGATTTCAAAAATTAAAGCATAGTAAAACTGTTTATTTCCCCCAGGAGGGCGGTAACTTTTAATCAGTAGCGGAGTGTACATAACTACACTCTCAAACAGATCATCTGTTCGCCCTTCAGGCATAAAAAGAACCTCATTTCTATTGTATACAATTTTTTTTATGCCAAGTTTATATATTGTATTTTCTTCGGTGACTATAAAAGTAGTGTTAAAAAAAAATATTAATAGGAATAAAGTATGTTCTTGGAAAATATGTTAAAATGAAAAAATATAGATTGGACAGTTCAATACTAAACAAACAAGAACTTAAAAAGTTTATGCGCCATGTGACCACCTATATGATTTAAAAGGCTAATTTAAATAAATTGGGTACAAAGCCAGATTCTATCAGAGTGTAAATCAACAGTATTCCCAATTTAAAAATTATAAATTAATTAATTTGGTATAGCTATTTAAATAGCTTTTGCTAGCCTTTATCGAGAAATAAATAAATATTTTAATTATATATTTGTAAACAACTAACCTGGAATCCTCACACAAGACTGAAAAGACAGGAAATTTTACGTTGATTTCGACTATTATAGCACTTACTAGACAAACAGTCCAAACTTCCAATCCATTACAAAAGGCTGATATACATGATAATTATAAGGTCTACCTGGACATAGGGCGTTGAGCTTTGGGGCTCCACTAAACCTTCGAATTCCTCTCGTATCCAATCCTTACAATCCAAAATCCTTCGTAAAATCTTAAATGCTCCCTACTTTGTCACAAATAAAATCATCCACAAAGACCTTAATGTTCCATTTGTTACCGATCTAGCCCGAACCAGATATCAATCCTTCCATTATAAACTCCCTAACCACTCAAACCCATTAGTTTCTAATCTTGCTTCCTATTTTTTCCGAACAATCCTCCGAGGCATCTGAAACGAAAATGGCCTCGAGACCTTATATTGTAAAAATGTTTTTAGAGTGCTACTAATGGGTAGTTTCTCTAAATGCTCGTACCATACCATTATGATTTCCTCAAATTTAATTGATGTATTTTATGTAAAGTTATTAATATCAATAAATAAATTTAATAATAATAATAATTCAGTCAGTTACCAATCTTCCCCTCTACACGCCACAACCCCTGAGGAAGACCTGAAACTCAGGTCGAAACGTCGGCATAAAATAAATAAATATGGTTCTGTTTATTTATGTTGTTCTTTGCTGACCGCCTCCCGACAAACTTCTTCAAGAAGAAGAAATAATAATAATTATATATTTGTAAATTTATTTATTTTTTTTTACTACCTGACGTTCATTATTTTACACCTTTATGGCCTCCTGTCTTTCCTTCAAGCCAATGCCATCATCAGCACCATATCTGGCATAGTATTACTGACTGGGTTAAAACTTTTAAATACGTAACTAGCTTCGTATTACATAAATGCTAAATTGAAGTTTAAAAGGAAATCTAACCACTTGAGTGTAGTAGTCATATAATTTAAAGCCTGTTATATATTTAAATTTCGACACTCAATCAATAATACTTAAGCATAAAAGATTCTAAATAGAGAAACGGAGTATCCCTGAAACGTCCCGATTAAATGTATTAAGCACTATTGTGTTTTAGTCTTTAATCTGCTAGCAATATAGGAGGATAAAGTGTACCTAGATTTATATAGAGTTTAAAAAGTTGTATGAGTTATTCATTATTAAAACCTAATATTTCTATTTATTACGAAAAATAATTTTCTTTGATAAGAATTTGATACCACTTTATCAATGGCCTGTAAAGTGAATGAGGACACATCAGGACCCCATACATTCTCATCAGCCCTGGGAATTTTTTTTTTAATGTAAGTTTGCCCCAAAATTAAAACACAGGATCACAACTATCTCAAGAACCATACAGAAGATACAATTTAAACTGTGATAAAACTTTTCATTTGTCAGTATTTTTTTCGTTTTTTGTTCTGCAGTAAAATGGACGTAATACCTTTTCATTAGAAACAGTTAGGCATTACCTAGCTAAAGTGCAAACTAACCATTTAGCTTGGTTATCAGCATTAGTTCCGTTGAAAAAAGGACTAATTTAATTATTGAATGTTAGCTATCGCTAATTCCTACAGCTGAATTAGTTGTTAGTCGAAATGGACTACTAAAAACTATTTTAGCTACAGATTCATTGCTACTAGAACTAACATTATCCCTTTACAATAACTGATACCGATTTTTTTTTAACCACATCCTAACTAATATTTAGTTGCTTATTTCAGATAATAGCTAATTTAGTTCTAAGAATTAGCCTTGAGGCAACAGATAGCAACTAACCGTTTAGTTTTAGTTTCCTATACAACTATAGCTAATTTAGCTTTAGTTTTTAATTGTTAGTTGCTATAACGTTTGCCCAACTCTGATTATAAATGACACGCTTAAAATAATTAAGGTTCATTGCAACTCATCATAACAATTACAATACCGTGTTTGTGCAATTGAATATGACGATTCTCATTATTTTCATAGTAAAATCAAACGTCTCGAGGGAAGAACATTCCCTGACCACTTCAGGGAAAACAATGGTTCCCAAACTAGGGTACCCTGGGTGCACCAGGTGGATGCCAGGGGTGCCGCAAACGAATGCCAATTTCTCAAGATATTACAAAAAAAAGAGAAGAAATGATATTAAAATAAAAATAACTAATATGGAGTGCATACCACCATTTATTTTTCACTGTTTTTTTCTCTAATTTTCCTAAATATCTAACTACTCTAAGGATAATTTGTAGCATTTTTTTTTTTTATCTCGACTAGTGTACCGCAAAAATTGTTTATTTAGATAAAGTTGTCGTGGCGAGGAAAGTTGATAAGGGCCACCGTATATACTCTTTCGATTCACTAATATTTAGTTGCTTATTTCAGATAATAGCTAATTTAGTTCTAAGAATTAGCCTTGAGCCAACGGATAGCAACTAACCGTTTAGTTTTAGTTTCCTATACAACTATAGCTAATTTAGCTTTAGTTTTTAATTGTTAGTTGCTATAACTTTTGCCCAACTCTTTTGCTAAACTACTAAAATAACTTTTGCCAAAATTATATAATTTCTCAAAAGAAGACTATATGTCGTTTTAAATGAAATTTATGAATATGCTGGAACTTGCCAGTCCTTAGCAATCGTCTTCAGCAGAAGCGGGTGTCTGCTAATAGTTGACTATCGGTCATTGTAATGGCAAGGGATGATTGATGAACTAGAAGACAAATGATAAGGATGACAAAGGAAAATGAGAGGGGTACGGAAAGAGGGTGCGAACCTCCAGCGGATATGGGTCAACTCTCTCTGTGGCGACGCTTTTTACCATCGGCTCTGATGGCTCACTAGTTAATGTGGTTTATGGAGTATGTTACAGCGCGGCTTCTTCACTGGAAAGTGTTTCACTACCGGGGTTATTAACTTACATTTCAGAAATAGTATACCTACCGCTGATGCTGTAAAACGGAAACAGGAGGTTTGAAATCCAATTGAAGCAAACTTTATTAAATTTATTTGTATTCATTTTTTTTTAAATTATTTTTTTTTAGTTTAAACTTATTAATTATATACTATTTATTTAAAAACAAATTTGATCCTTTTTTCTCAACTTTATTCTTTTCAAAACCTTCCAACGTTTCGACCCTCAGGTCATTTTCAAAGATACCTATACTTGTTGTCAATTTCTATTTTAAAATTCTTAAAAATGCCGGCTAATTGCCTTTGTCCCATCTATAACTTCTTCTATATAATTCTCTCTTAAATTTAAAACTTGTACTAACCACTTCTCTTCTTTCATTCATTTACATTGAAGAACACTAACCTGTTGAATGTAGGTTCTGTTTAAAGTTTGCAAATGTAAATGAAAGAAAGAAGAGAAGTGGTTAGTACAAGTTTTAAATTTAAGAAAGAGTTTTATAGAAGAAGTTATAGATGGGGCAAAGGCAATTAGCCGGCAATTTTAAGAATTTTAAAAGAGAAATTGACAACAAAGTAAATGTTGTGTAAAGGTATCCTTGAAAATGACCTGAAGGTCGAAACGTTGGAAGGTTTTGAAAAGAATAAAGTTGAGAAAAAAGGGTCAAATTTGTTTTTAAATAAACTAAACCACTCTCAAACAAGAATATATTAATAAAAATTAATCTAATATACACCATTGTTTTCATGCGAACAAAATCGCTAAAACTTTGTGTAAAATTTGCGCAACACTTACGTTTAAGCGTCACCACATCACCAATACCACATCTTGTTTGAGATAATATTATAACCCTCTCTCTTAGCTCTTCCTTGGTTTGGAATCCTTTTCTACATGTTTGTATATTCAGAATTTAGATTTAGATTTGTGTAGATGTTGCATCGAATCAAGCACAACGATTCATTCGAATTATAGCTATTCCACAATATACTTAGTATATTACACAATATATTACTTTCCACAATATAGAATAAGCTTTAGCATTTTAAAACAACTGCTGTGCACTGTTCGCATTTTTATTTATTAAAAAAAATCTGCATATTATACATATATCGAATTGTTACACGGTTATTTGTTTGATATCTGACTAATAAAACCGATGAATTATTGTCTGTTTCTTGGTCATTAAACTTTTTTTTTTTTTTTTTTCAAATTTATCAGCATTTGCTGAAAGATGTTTAAAATTGTCCCTTTTTAATTTTGTCACTGCCATATAGTATACAGTACTTACTATTTATTATTTCATTCAACAATTTGCTTACGAGTTGATTGCCAGATGGTTGACATCAGCATCGGGCTCGTCTTCAAAATCACTTTTATTGTTCAAAATGAGAGGATTATATGACTGGTATTTGGTGGGGGGAACAAGTCGGGCAAGTGGACCTAGTGGTCCTTTTTGCCAATCCCTGACGGCTACCTAGGTTGCCGCCGCGTACTAACCAAGAGTGGTCTTGATTCATTCTTCAGGACCGATGAAAAATGAATGTTTAACTGCCATAGGTGGGAATCGAACCCACAACGTTCCGAACCGCACTGCACTGGGACCTGCACCCTAACGTCACGTTCCTGATTATATGACACTGTAATATTAAATGCATTCCTATATGCCTCCTCAAATAAACTGATAACATAAATAACTATCTAACGGTTCATGTTCAGAAAATAAAAGAAAAAGTGCATGTAGGTACCTTGCCGTTTCCGCTTCCCCAATAATTGGGTGCTCTGTACAACTCATAAATAAAATAAAATACAATAATTCGATAAACTTACATTACACACGACAAATATCACTTAAAACAAAACTAAAAGTAATATGCTAAGAAAACTGAAATACTTCGATCATTAAATTATTAAAAACTTTTTTATTTTGTTTTATTACAAATCATTATTTTTATACTGTAATTGTAAACCAAATGAAGAAGATTATGGAGGCAAATTGATAGTAATCGATTATCAGGGCTGCAAATATTAATGAAATTCCTTAAAATCAATTTTTTTCTTTAAAACAGTTATTTTTTTCAAATTCTGGAAAACGTTGAGTTGCCATAGTTCTGTAGCTGAAGCTATAGATAATATTTCAAGACAAACAATTCGATTTCTAGTCAATGCCATAGATTTGTGTATAAGGCCGTTCGTAGCTGAGGAAGTTAAGCAACAGTTTCATGACTACAGCACGGACCCGACCTGGATGATCGACATTTATTTCTGTGGTGGTTCCAAAAAATGAAAACTTGATCCCCATCTTGTTTAGAATAGGTTGGTTATTTCTATATATCCAATCTTCCTCATATTTAAGAAATGACCAAAAGGCGGTTCTTTAAAAAAAAAACAAAGATATTTGTATAAAAAACAAATTACTTTAACATAGTTTCGTGCCTTAAATTCATTAAGTTTAGTATCATGCATTATTTATTAATTTTTTTTTTTTTACCCATATGCTTCAATATGAAAATAGTTTTATTTTTCAATCTTTCTAAATGTTTTGTAGTCATTCTGGCAAAATTAAATGAATAATTATATGACCATAAGTGGAAATGAACATCCTTTTATTTAATACTAGATTAGCCTGGTGGGCCTTACATGGTTAATGTGAGAGGTACATTTTTTAAAAATAATTATGTAGGGTATAGTCTCATAAAAAAGACACCCCTAAGTATATACAATGTTATAAATAAAACAAAAAAAAATAAGATAAAGTAAATAGATTAAAATAATAATTCTTAATAAAAAATAAAAGTAAAGTTAATAACAATCACATTAACAATTATGGATTTAAATAAATAAATAATTGATTTCTAATGGGGAGAAAAAAAGCGAATTTAGGAAAGAGATGAAGAGAAAAAAAAAAAAATTAAGATAAAATAAAATTTCAAAGTGATAATAACAGAACTAATAAATATGAATGATAAATAATTTATAAAAAAATGTTTTGTAGCACCCTGGGCTTCAGTATTCGGGTTGTGGTTGGGTTTCCCTACTGTAGGTAACTGGTAGTGGCGCTTCATGAACCTTTTTTTTATGTAATCCTCTATGAATATGAACATAGACTTGTTCTCTAGTAATACTTGGTCAAACATTATGAATAATTTAGCATTTTCTCCTTCGAAACCCATCATGGAAAAAAGGGGGCGGGCGAAACGAACATCTTTCAAGAGGTGATACAATGATACACAATGATACAACTAACAATGATTTGTTGGTTGGGTTGAAAAAAGGTCCTTAATTGATAAAAAGAGGAATCAAGCAATCTTCAAAAGAAAAAAAGTTTGATTTTTTGTGAAAAAGAAAATACAGAAAAGTAAAATAGCAGAATGAAGAGTAAACTACAACGTTGTCCACGGAGTACAATATATGAATTTTCCTTTAATTTTATTCACAAAGCGAAAAGATTATAACCAATATTTTATTTTTAGAGAATTCGTAATAACTAGATTTTGTAGATTTTTATACAAATGCATCTTTTGTTCTCTAGCTTCAAATTCAGCCAAATCTCGACAGAAATTGGAATTATGAAAAAGAGATTATAATATTTCTAATACTAGTTTTATATTGCACAAAATTGCACGTTTTGGGGTTATTTTATGAATTTGGATATTTCGAGGATTCTCAGCAAGAAATCTCAGTTTTGTCCAATTGTTTTAATTTAACTATGAAACCATTGTATAAAATAACGAATTTCTCTGTAAATAAAAAATGATAATCCTTGAAAAACTCTAATAAATTATAAAACTAATAATTAATATTCAGTTAATGTATTCGTAATACAAGCTTGGTAATTCTTATCGAAGCTACTCATTCTAAATTCGCTAATTTCCATCATTTGAGGGAAATGGGAAAAAAATTAATCATTCTCTCGAGATTAATAGTTAAATTTCAAAAAATTTCGAACTCCTAAAATACAGAAAATGAGATTCACATTTTAAAAAATCGCATAGGTATTCATTAGTTCCGCATTTGATCATATAGGAAAAATAAAATTTCAAGTAACAATTTTAAAGTATTGAATAATAAAGTATTCAAGAAAATTTCAAACCCCATGTTGGAGTTCTGAGATTTAATATTTTAAATATTCCTTTTTCAATACCATCTTGGACAATTTACCTAAAACTTAAAGTTGTGGTAGTTTTACGTCATTAAAATCTTCCCTTCTTCACAAGAGGTAAACAAAATCATTTAATACAGTTAACTTAGATCTTCGATTACAGACAAAATATTAGATACGTACATTCCAGACTTACGTCGATTTAAACGAGTTTAAACATTTTTGTAATATAAATTACGCAATGAAGTTGGTTTTTGCATGATTTGGCTGTTCTATACACAATTTAAAACATTTTGGGTTTTTACAGACGGATATTGTGTATTTTAGGTTTCTTACTGCACGTTTTTCGGTATTACGTAGTATCTGTATTACTGGACGAAAATATGTTCTAGAGTAAAAATACCACTAGTTAATGTTATAGAATATTAACTCTAAATTGTTTTGAATTCTTTTCTGCACAGATTAATCTTACTTTTGAACTAATATGTATAATTAATGAATTACTGTATTAATTTGATAGAATATCATTAAAACTTTATAGTAATATAAATATTAAAATTTTAATTAATTAGTATTGGAAGAAGATAGTTGACCGTATAAAGAACTAGAGTGGGGGATCAATAAAGGTATCAAAATAGTAAAAGAAAACTATTTATTGTTAAACAAGGTTTCGCCCCACTTTGCAGGGCTTCGTCAGGGCTGTCAGATTGAAACAGAGATGTCAACTCAAATGGCTAAAGTTAACATCTCTTCAAATTCTCAGCAATGATTTATGACATCTAAAATTTTTTTGTACATAGAAAACTTTTATTATCTTGTAGGAAGATAGTCCGGGTGGTGGTCAATAAAGGTATCAAAATAGTAAGAGAAAACAATATTGTTAACGGTTGTCAACTGCTGGTAGTTTTCAATTTATCCACCACCCGGATATCTTTTTATAACAAAATTAATTAGTTGTTATAATTATGTCATTAAATTTTATATTGGGAATTATTATAATTAAAATGATTTATTAATATAATCACAAAGTACTTTTTTAGTGCTATTATTTACCTTTTGTGAATTTTTTCCGGTATTTAGCTCCTCGCATACCCTACTTTCTACTTTAAAAAGTAATTTCACATAAATTTTTAAAACAAAAAATAAACTTTATCAAAGTACAGCGAAAAATTCATTGAAAAGGATAACACAATTAGAGGATAAGTATGCACATCTGAGCAGTTCTGTTGAAAAGTGAATCTTGGCCTGGATATTCTAATCACAAGGTTGCACTAACGTAACGGCTCTGCCCCAGTTACCGCTCTTATCCAGCCCGAGCACAAAACGTAAAAGTGAAATCTTAGAGCATCGGTGAAACGTCGGCCATAATAGCCGCGAGTAATGAATAGCTAATAAATTCTATTAACGAGTTACTTAGAAAGGTTTAAAAGAAGTAGCATCTCGAGTGACCGGCAAAAGAATGGCCCTTTGTCAAAGATCCATTGAAGAACATGAGAAAGTAAATAGCCTTAGTTATAATTAATATTCCTTAAAATAAGATACAACACCTACAGAAAGCCTTTCTACTGAAATAATTGAACGTCTGTTTTCTCTAACCCAGGGCGATTACTGAGAGGAGAGTTCCTTTGAAACTTAATTTCTTACCATCCAACTAACGAAAATTGAAATTAGTTTTTTCAGGTATAGGAACGAGGGTTGGGAAAAAGGAGACCAGTAGTTACAGTCTTAATTATTTTTCCTTCCCTTTTACCTTGGATTAGTTAATTTATTTTTTTGCAATAAAATGAGAAGTTTTGTCTGTTTTGATAAATTTGGTCTGCTCTAAAGATCGTAATAATTTACAAAATAAATTAGTGATGAAAACATTCATTAAAGTTGTAAAGACGTTCATTTATAACAGGTAGTCATACTTCTTTCATCTATGAAACCTTACATACGGAGATTCTGCCATCTTCTAGTGTTATCAATCAAATTGATATTATACAATAATTAATCATAACAAATGTTACGTTGTAACTTTAAATTGATGAGCCTAAATGACAATATTTCAAAAAGAAATAGATGAACTTAACGGAATAAGGAGAACTGAAACGTAAATCAAAACAAATATAGAATAGTGACAATAAGCTAAATGTAAGTTGTATTCACCTCAACATCTTAATAAATTATTAAAGTATAATACTTCATTATTGTCTAAAATAAACCTTAATATATATATATAAAATTATTCTAACATATCAAAAAATAAAATCAAACGAAACTGCTAGCTGACTAAACTCAAGCCCATACAATACAATAAACAATTGCACATTACATATATATTCGTTCAGATAAACATAATTTAAACAAATTGAAAGAGGAGGCATTGTAGATGGGTATTGGTAATGCAGAATGAAATAATATGAAACTGGATATACAAATAGGACCATCAAAATCTTGTATTTTTATTACTTATATTCATGGAATGCCAATTGAGTTGTTTATTCTCTATCATTTCAGGAGTTTTAATATTTAACTTTTTTTTTTTTTTTAATTTGACAGATTTTGGATTTTCAGATATGAAATAAAAAAAAAACAATTGTACGAAATATATTATTTATTTATCATAACATATAAGTAGGTAAATATTTTTCCTGCAAAAGTAATTGCGGTACAATATATAAATTCAAACAAATGTGCATATACCATTCATATATAATATGGAAAACTAAAATTTATCACGGACATTGAATACGAAGTAAATAATATCTAAAAAAAATACATACTTGTTCAATTTTATGAGTTCTGAACGTTACCCGTAATTGACAACCATCTTCTCCTCATTTACCCGTAATTGTTTCTGCCACACATTTAAAAAAAATTTAATTATAAAATTATCAAAATATAGTTTTATAAATAATATA
>NW_027115043.1:134383-144808 GCF_000696795.3 Halyomorpha halys
AAGTAGGTAAATATTTTTCCTGCAAAAGTAATTGCGGTACAATATATAAATTCAAACAAATGTGCATATACCATTCATATATAATATGGAAAACTAAAATTTATCACGGACATTGAATACGAAGTAAATAATATCTAAAAAAAATACATACTTGTTCAATTTTATGAGTTCTGAACGTTACCCGTAATTCTTTCTGCCATACATTTCAAAAAAATTTAATTATAAAATTATCAAAATATAATTTTATATATAATATATTATAATACAAAATAGAATAACATTTCATAAAGTGTTTACTGGGTATATTAAAAAAGCTACTGGAAATTACCTAGGTTTAGATTTATAACTTCAAATTAGTGAGGGTTAGCCATGAGCGGTAAAACTTATGAAGTTTTGAAGAAAATAAAATGATAATAAGGAATGAAGTTATGATTAGGGGTTGATTTTGATTAAGGAGATTTAAATATAGTTCGTGTAGATCAGAGTTGGGCAAAAATTATTCTATTGACAAGAGACGAATACTTTTTTATTCGAATAAAAATACGACTAAACAATCCGAATACTTTATTATTCGAATATTTAAAATACTATTTCAATCGAATAAAAAATTAGTCGAATGAAAAATTATTTGAATGCAAAATTAGTCGAATACATATTATTCGAATAAAAATTTGATTTTTTTTTTTTTTAAATTCACTTATTTTTTTTCCACCTTCAATTTCTAATGTATGAGGGTCCTATTTCACATATTCAGACGAGTACAAAATGGAAATGCTATCGATTTTAAGATCCCATATCGATTTATTTTAATTTTTTTTATTTCTAACATGTTACGGTCCCTTTATAGGCTTTGTGGAATGCATAATATGAAAATTATATCGATTTTAAGATCTCGTATCGAGTTATTTTAACTTTTCCGATTTCTAACATGTTCGGGTCCCTTTATACGCTTAGTCGTATTTTTATTCGAATAAAAAAGTATTCGTCTCTTGTCAATAGAATAATTTTTGCCCAACTCTGATCTACACGAACTATATTTAAATCTCCTTAATCGAAATCAACCCCTAATCATAACTTCATTCCTTATTATCATTTTATTTTCTTCAAAACTTCATAAGTTTTACCGCTCATGGCTAACCCTCACTAATTTGAAGTTATAAATCTAAACCTAGGTAATTTCCAGTAGCTTTTTTAATATACCCAGTAAACACTTTATGAAATGTTATTCTATTTTGTATTATAATATATTATATATAAAATTATATTTTGATAATTTTATAATTAAATTTTTTTGAAATGTATGGCAGAAAGAATTACGGGTAACGTTCAGAACTCATAAAATTGAACAAGTATGTATTTTTTTAGATATTATTTACTTCGTATTCAATGTCCGTGATAAATTTCAGTTTTCCATATTATATATGAATGGTATATGCACATTTGTTTGAATTTATATATTGTACCGCAATTACTTTTGCAGGAAAAATATATTTACCTATTTATATGTTATGATAAATAAATAATATATTTCGTATAATTGCTTTTTTTTTTATTTCATATCTGAAAATCCAAAATATGCCAAATTAATCTATACGCGATCATAATATATATATATATATCTGTGTATAGCTGTAAGACAAAAAATGTCGTCTTTATACAAATACAAACGTATTAGGATTGTTAATCATTTAATTTTTTCGAATAAGAGATTATTTTTATATAAAATGGACGAATATAAAAGTCTTCAAATGGTTAATCATATGTTTTGTACGAATAATTGATTATTCGTGTAAAATAATGACGAATGAAAAAGTATTCGAATGGTCAATCATATGTTTTTGTACGAATAATTGATTATTCGTGTAAAATAATGACGAATAAAAAAGTAATCGCATGGTTAATCATATGTTTTGTACGAATAATTGATTATTCGAGTAGAAAATTGACGAATAAAAAAGTATTTGTCGCTCGTCATTCAAATAATATTTGCCCAACTCTGCTGTAGATGGAATTTTTTAATACCAGAATAAGTATCATTATTCCATTAAAAAAATTAACTACAATGTAAGTTTAAATTAAAAGGAAAATCAAGATTTAAAAAAAAATTCCCATACAAAATACTTTCTCAACAATCGGTACCTATCTGGTTTGACCTTTTTAAAGATAAGTATGTAACAACACATGGATTAATTTTATGTGTTGAATATTCTGTATGATAGGATAATATGAATTGTAATGAGGCCGGTATAAAAATAATCTTGCTGATATAAGTGCTAATCAAATACAATTACGTAAAAATATCTATCTCTCAGTTATATAAATAAAAATAAAATAAATTTCTCAGAATTATCTGTAATTGGCCAGGGAGAAATTAACCATCTGTTTCATGATAATTAAATGTGCTGCGTCGTATTTTCTTGTACATATTTCTTTAGGAGAAATTTAATCAAGTATCATCTAGCTGCTACGATATGCCTTGTTTACGAAGTAATATACGTTTATTCAGTTTATAATGACTATACACGCTATAGAGAGAAATTTTCTAAAATACGGCGATAAGTACCGCTTAAACGTTAATTGTGATACGGGCACAAGCAAACTAGTAGCATTCACTACGATGCAGATCGTTTAGTAGTGTCTTTATGTTTCAGCTCGTTTCTACGGTCTGCTAGTCTGGAGAGATTTGGGAACACCTATAAACAATCAAATAGGTACCATCAAATTCAATACGATATAATCAAATTCGATTTCTAATACAGATGAATTAAGTTAGAGTATATGCTTATTTTTTTTCTCTTTTTTAAGCAGACAATTTTTTGAAACCAGGTTATTTGGACTGAGGAGACTTAAAAATCCTAATTTTGTTAGTGTCGGCTCTTAAAATATATTCCATACATAGGTAAGCGAAAATAAAACAGATAGGATAGGATAATTAATTTAATAGGATAATCTAGGAAATAGGATAATCTCTTTGCTTCTTAAGTGAGTTTTGTTAAATCGATTATTCCAATAAAAATAACTCGATTAAAAGCAATCTAGAAGAGGCAAGGCCCAGAGGATCAATTATAATCATTAAGATCTCCTGTGGTACAAATTTATTCCCATTTCATGCAAAGTACTCCCTATGTTATTCGCTCTTATGTATGTTAGGCAGTATCCATTTAGATAATTTCCATTGATATTAACTTAGATTACTTCTGTAGACCCATGTTACAATTTACTTCTCAGCATTTTAGCAATGGACTTGTCAGCTTTCTTTTAGAGTTTCATCATTAGCAACAGTGATATCTATCCTACCTCAGGTTGCTAGAGCCTGACCCAGATGAGTCGTGATCTACAGCAAAGAACCGAAAGCCCAGAGAAGATATCAGGTGATGGAGGCACGTTCAAGACCTCTGCTGATATTCTCTCTTTCTTATACCCACTCTTCCTCTATTGTAGCACTTACCACGGCGTCGTTCTATATATTTTTTGTCCTTGCACCACTGAGGTAGACAAATGGTATTAATTTAATTTTCATTTTAACAGGTTTCTTGATCTGCAGCTTCATAAGCCTTTGGATTAATTTCAACTTAAAGTAGGGGGTAAGTGAAAATTGTGTAAGGCGCGCACAACACCTTTTTTTTATTATTATGGATACCGTAACAGGTTATCCCCCCAACCTGTTAGGGTATCCATAATAATAAAAAGAAGGTGCTGTGCGCGGCTTACACAATTTTCACTTACCCCTACTTTAAGTTGAAATTAATCCTGGCGTTTCAGAACATGTATTCCTATATCATTTACTGTTGCAATACTTTCTTTAATTAATTTTCCAAATGAGCTGTTGAATTGACACGTTGACGAAATAAAATGTCGACAAGTAAATTTAATAATATAATTCGATATAAAAGTAATACAAAAATATAAGAGTTTAATAAAATTTACATTCTGCTCTGTATTTATTTAATGTTAAATTTTTATAGAATCAATGATGAAAATACTGTGGATGATCTTACACAGTCAAGGTTACAACAGCAGCGCTCAAATATAATTAGGTTGAGTTAAATTAAAAACTATATCATCACTATGATAAAAAACAAAACAAATTTAACCGACAATAAAACACAACCCATTGCGCATGCGACCGTCAGTTAGACATTTTTTTAAAATATCTTTATTAAAATTGACAACTTTATATTATATAATACATTCAGTAAATTTGATCTTAGTTAAAATGGAGTGTTACAGGCGTGTAGAGAAACTATCCATTGGTAGCACTCTAATGACATTACATTAGCTGGTCTCGTAGCTATCTTCTTTTCAGGCGCCTCGGAGGATTGTCAGAAATGGAATAGGATCCAAGGTTAGAAGCTAGGGGGCTTGAGTGGTTATGGAGTTTATAATGGAAGGAGTGATATCTGGTTCGGGCTGGATCGGTTACATAGGGAACATTAAGGTCTTTTGTATGATTTTATTTGTGACGTAAGGAGCATTAAGGATTGTACGACAGTTTGACATTAAACTCCTGTTTTATTTTTGCGTTATTCGTTATTCTCTATTACTTTTTACTAATTCATAATAAAATCTTTGGTTTTCCAAAGGTATATAATAAGTTCATGTTACAACTTTTCTTTCTGGAAATGTGCTTTCAACCTGGAAAAAACTATTTTTCTTTATATCTCCTTAAGTTCATTATCAAGTCCTTCCATGATTGATATTTATCCAATTTTCTTTACATTTAAGAAAAAGTTCAAATAAAGAAAATTGTAAGTACTTTAGAGGAAGATTTCTTGAAAAATCCTCATTTAGGCCTTGTAAGGCTATTTCAAAGAGAATAAGACCTATCTGATATTAAAAAACAATAAACTATATATTGATGTATTGGGTTTAATCGAAATCATTAGATTTTTTTTGTAAGAAAATCGGGGAAATATGAAAAACCTCTAAGTGGCACTTTCGGTCAGTCCATATTATCGAAAAACTAACTGTTACATCTCAGACATATAATAGTCTTAAATATGTAATTACAGTTTCATACGTATTTTCGTTTTGGACCATTTTCCGAGACTTGGTTATTTCGACTCAGGGGTCTTCAAAATGTGTATTTCAGTCGAAAACTAGGTTTCAGAATTTTTCACGATACTATATTTACGTAAATGAAAGTAAAAAAAAGTAACCAACCTATTTTCAGAACTGCTTATAATAATAGGAGGAAAGTTATCCATTAAAATATAAACTAATAATTTCAGAACTATAAACATCTCCATTCTTTAAGGAAGCCTTCTTTAAGGTTTCTATGCCTAAAATAGGGATTATCACTATACGAACAATTCTGATAAAGAGCATTTACTTGGGGCCTAATAAATTTTAAATGAAGGGATAATAAGTAGCAGCTCAAAAATTCATATTCATAACCAAAAATGAGGTAAAATAATATTTACTTGGGGCCTTTTAGATATTAAATGAAGGGTTAATAAGCAGCGGCTCCGTCAAGCAATGACAAGTTATGACACAATTTTCACAAATTTTTAAGCTTGTTTTACTTAAATGAATTGCATCTAGCTGACCACTATATAAATTAGAACTATTTATATAGTGGAGTATGAAAATGTCTGTATGTAGGAATAATGTTATGGCTGAGGTTACCACTACTATCAAATGCAAACTAGGGTTAATAAATTTGTTTTTATGATTATAAGCTTGAAAGGATGTCTAGCCTTTGCTTAATAAATTTACATAAAACATAACGATATAAAAGCTCTAAAGCTTCTAAGCTTAGTCCGATACAAGGTCGTTAATTAGTTTTTCAACATAAAGTTTCTTTTTTAATTTTTGCATTGCGACTTAGTATGGTACCTATAAAAGTTGTTTTTTTCTTTACTTCATCAGTTTCATGTTACATAGGAATATCTTAGTAACTTATGTTAAGGCCACGATGACCAAGCACTTTGGGATGAGGGTCACGTAGTGTAAGGTTCAGAAAACTGGGATTTCGATTTCCAACTTTTTTTGCAAAAAAAAAAGGCAAGGTTTTTTGTTGGCTCCAAAAAAATTAAATCCTCATTCAACGCGTTACTCTTCACAACAAATGCGGATAGGTGATTTTGGTAAACTGGATATTGTTGAAAAATCTTGGTACAAGTGGTTCTTCAGTCAATCGATGAGAATCGGACACCTCTGAAGAATGGGTTTGACAGTCTGACTGTCTAAGTTCTCCAGAGTTTGGTTGTCACAGCAAGAAAACAATAGAATACACAGAAATAGTGACTTCCGGAAACTTAGGATCCATTGTTTTGGACACCACTTAACAAACATAAGAATTAATTTAACGGTCACTATCCAAGAAATGTGTAAACATGTGAAAATGATTCCTTTTAGTGCCGAACGGCGACATATCATTGTTCGGGCCGCCCGTAGCTCAGTGGTTAAGACACAGTTTTACTAATTTGATGTTTACTGGCGGTTCGAATCCGCCCTGGGGCGTTGAATTTTTTCATTGAGTAGCGGTCCTACAAAATGAAGAACTTTGTTGGGGGATGAATTCAATAGGAGTCTTGGCCGGAAAAAAAAAAATGCAAATGCTAATTAATTGCAAAGAATCATTGTTCATAACTGTCGTGATAACATCCAATGATATGCCGTTATGTAATTGTAGCATCTTACTATTGCACGTTGTACCATTGCAAGAGAATATTTTTTACTATTTTACAAATAAATTTATGAATGACATAATTTCATAAAAGAACAACTGAAAAACGGTTAAAATCATTATAAAGTGGTTTATTATAGAACTATTTATTTATTATATCAGTAATTAATACATAATTAAAAAGTTTTCGAAATCAGCATACCCTGCCTAAGAAAAAAATGAGAGAGGATAACCGCAGACGGAGGGCAGACTGATTTTATTTTTTATGCCAATTTTGGACTCTACCTAGCTTAAATTTTGAAACGAGTTAATATTCTTTTTTAAATACTGCCTATTATTGTTTTGCTTTGAGGTATCCAACCTAATTAGACCATTATTCTTTGCGAACGTACTATAGTTTCTGTTGGAACTTAAAGTGTTACAATATTTTGCGTAAGTTCCATCATGAATAGACTTATGATGAAAATTCTTCAGTCAAATCAAGAGGGAGTTATATTACAAAAAGATAGAAAATAGGATAATTTAAAGTTAGAATTCCTGGAAAAGAAATTTAATCTTGTCTTGAACTCATTGAAGAGGTCTATTATCTAATCTACATTTGCAGTAACAATCAACTTTAGTAACTAAACAAAAGCATGCCAGTGTTGTTTCTAAAACGTATACAAAATATGGTCTCCTAAATACAGGTATATATAAACTGGCCATTTAATTGGTATTATATATTTAAAAAAATCCATACTAGGAAAATATAAAATGCGTTTACTCTCCTGAAAATTATTCGATTTTTCTTTTTAGAGAACAACGACGATTTGTATAAAAATTGTCAAATAATTTGCATTGTGGGATACCGCAGCGAAAAAAAAAAAGATCATTTCGATTATTTTGTATTTACAAGATAAAGGACGATACGCGCGTGAGATCACCGATTTCAATTAAAATTTTTTTTGTGATACTAGATTGAATAATATTAAAAACGTGTTAGAGGGTTGCATTAACAAGAACCCTCCCCTTGGATCCTAGGAGCCGAGATAAAAAATATTGTATATATTTTTTGTTATCACATACTACATTTAGTCTGTATGTACTTAATGGTCATTATATAACAATCAATTTGCTTTTTGAGTTTAATAAGAACAAAATATCATTCCTCATATTAAATGAGTTTAAGTGTGTAAAAAATTACAAAAACCAAAAATATCTTCCAGTAAAGTAAACCAAAAACACTTTGTTTAGGGAAAATGAAGACAGATTCAGTTTATGTGTATTTTAAAAACCTTAAATATGAGTTTTTATACAGTGAATTAGAAATATTTTTTATGTTTTTATTTTATGTTCCTAGTTCAAGAAATAAATTTATAATTGATCACAATATTATCTAAATCGAATCTGTAGGAAAGCTAAATTTTTATTCTTTCATTCCATATGAATATCTTACCCCATATAAAAATTCTTTAATACGAATTTTCACAAAAAATAAGAACATTTAACTGGCCAATTTGGCAGCTTCTGTTCGTCTGAATTGTTTCATTGTTGTATCCATGGTATAGGTTAGTGCAAAATATATTTTTTTTTAACTGGCAACCTGGCCGTGTTAAATATATTTCGTTTAAACCAAAACATTTTACCTAAAATATTTTCAATTTGTTCTCAAAAATTAATAAAGTTACAATAACTGCAAGACAAAACCAATAATCTAGACAAAAAATAGGAGCTTAGGTAAATAAACTACTTGAAATGGAACGAATTGCACCTTCGTATACAAATTAGAGAAACTTTTCACGATTTGAAACTGCTTTTTCTCCAATATAAAGGCATAAAATCTAAAAGATATATTAATATGGGACGGAAGTGCCGGAATTTAGCTTTCTTACAGTTGTAGTTAGGTTTGATTTAGAAAACAATGTGGGGAGTAATAAATCTATCTCGTAACCGCGGGACATATACAGAAAAAAAATATTCTACAAAAAACAACCCAAAATTTTATCGAAAATTTGTATTTAAGGGTTTCAAAAGACGCTTAAACCGAATCTGACATGATTTTTTTCCAAACAAAGTTTGTTTGGTATACTTGGATACTTAGTATTACTTGGAGTGGCTTTTGGATTTTTTCAATTTTTTACAGACCTAATTTTTTTTTTACTAATTTTTATTTTTTGATAGATATCACAATCTGACACACAGTTATGGGCAATAGGTAATACTGATGAATGATCTCATAGATACTAAAATGAAATAAAATTAAAAAAAAAAATCTCTTAAAATATATACAAACAGAAGAATAAACAAAATGAACATAATCAAACTATCGGTATGAAAAATAAATAAATAAAATAACATAATGATAAAATAATATAGTCTCTAGTCACATTTACACTCTAATATACAATATTTACATAATCGACCTGAGGATTCCTGAGCCCACTCTATCCCCCACGTGTGAGGGGTAGAGCAGAGCTCAAAAGATCCCAGCGCATCCCTCTCGCCGCACACTGTACAGACCTAATTAAATTCATTTAATACGATGAATGATACTTTGTTCTTATTATACACAGCATATCAAAAGCACTTGGTATATAGTAATGGTTAAATAAATGCTGAGCAAAGATGGTTTGCTATATCATAATTTTTTTTTTTTAAATAAATTTATATAATATAATTTTTCTCTCGGCTCCTACAATAACTCTTGGACATGCATTTCATATTTTTCATCCTAGTATCCCCCAAAAAATAAAAGCGTAATTAGATAAAAGAAAATATTTTTTTCGAGTCAAAACACTCTGGACATCAAATTATCGCTCTCAGGTAGAATAACTTATACATATAATGTATAAAATACACACATTTTTTTATTATATGATATGATTATTGATATTTAATTATCAATTGAGTTGATGGTTTGTGACACTTATTTTATGAGGCAGACATATCTTATTTTCGTCCAATGTAGCGTAATGTCGTATAGTTTTTTTTATTACAATATGATTATTAATAGTTGATTACCAAGCATTTACCTTTCTTGTGCAGTATAAAAAAAAAGTAAAATTATGATATAGCAAACCACCTTTGCTCAGCATTTATTTAACCATTACTATATACCAAGTGCTTTTGATATGCTGTGTATAATAAGAACAAAGTATCTATTGAAAAATAAAGTAATATAAATCCAATTCAATAATTCGTGAGCAATAGTTAATGAAATATTCAACACAATGTTGATCATAATGTAAAAAATAATATTTATTTTAGTAAAAAGAATTGATGAACATTAAAATTGAATTTTTGACCTAATAATTACCATTTCACTAAAAACAATTTATAACTATTAAAAATTTTCATTATCCAATAGATATTAAAAACAAAGATGAATATTTTTTAAAAGTTCTATTCAATGCTAAATGAGTGACGGGTTCACAACTCGAATAAGGTTGAAATATATTTGATTTAAAGCCAATTAATACATTTTTGACCCATCCGTTTATCGTGAGATCTGTCACTGTCCTGATTCTCACACAACAGGTGACAAACCCCTCTCAAAAATCAAGTTAAGGGAAAAATTCTTTTGGAGAAAACGATGTTTTACTTGGGCCGCTGATATAAATCTACACCTCCTCCATGAGCAACGAGGCTGCCAAGCTTCATATTACCAACTTCCTTATCAATTCCATCTCTTTACTGGGGCCTTTAATTTTTGTCAGAATATTCAGTTCGGATTAATTTCCAAATCATTTATCAAAGTGAATGATTCTCTAAAAAATAATTAAAGCAATATTCTTATTTTTTGTATATAGCTATTG
>NW_027115043.1:144858-153011 GCF_000696795.3 Halyomorpha halys
TCTTTTAATAGTACCCCACTTATTCCTGTTGAACAGACCCGTTACTTAGGACTAAATCTGAAGAAACGACTGACATGGAATCCTCATACAAGACTATATATACAACTTCAGAGACACATAAGACATAAATAAAAAAACTCAATATGAATAGACTAAATACAAAAAAGAAATAACGGACTGACTATCTGTTAGAAAGAACGGTTACATTTTGGAAAAATCAAAGGCTAACCCACATTTATCTTCCTCCATCTCACCCCTATTTATTTCTGGCACACTTATATTTTGAAAATGGGTCGTCCGATTTAACTTAAAAGTTATTTTAATATTTTTTTAATTTTTAAAAAACATAAAAATGGTGTGGACTTAATATAAATTTTACCAACTAATTTCGCTCATTTATGAGAGTACTAATTTCCAGAATACATCTGTGATTCAGCAACAACACGTCCCGCAGAATTTTATTTTTTAAACGATCAACCATTAATCTTTAAATATAGGTGATTAATTGTCCTATAGAAATATACATAAAATTGGTAAATTAAAAAAGAAAAAAAGAAAAAACCATTTTCAGACGAGGAAATAAGGAAATTAAAAAATATATTTATAAATAGTGATGAAGACAAACTGGCCCATGGACTTGGCTAACGTTTTATATGTACTTATCATGTCTTATATAATTATATTTAATGTTTTAGAATTTTTACATTTATTTTGTTTTTAGGAGAAAAATAATACTTGGTTAAATTTTGTGTTAATTTTGCATTTTGGAACCTTTTGCAGGGATATTATTAGTATCCTTTAGCTGTTTTATTGTATATTTGAAGATTTTTAGTTGTATAATTTATACTTTTTTACAGAAGTTTTTTCTGCATATTTCACAGGCTTTTATTGCATTGTTATACGGCATATTCTGGGATTTATATCTGCATAAAAATACGAACCTTGCTTATGATACTCAAAAATATGATACGTAAAGTTTATTCGGGTTTTTTTTTTTTATATAATATATATATATATATATATATATATATATATATATATATGTATATATATTAAAGTAAAAATTTCATTATAAATATTGTCTCTAGACAGAATTAATTAAATCTTTGCAATTTTAAAAATGAAAAGCCCTCATTACACAAATTTCCGTTTATATAGATCGTTTTATTTATTCGATAACGTCATCCCTGCTTGTAAATTCTGTATAAACAATGCAATTAGAGTATTGCATTTGATGATGCTCAATATGTATGTACCTAAATACACTCATTTACATATGCACCACCACTTATCTAATCAGTTGTGGTATAGCTTATACAAGCCCATAACCATTTACACCAGGTTTGCATTACATTATTGGTTATTGTAGGCCAGTATCTGTACCGTTCGGATTCTAATTACTATTTGATGAACTGTTGTTAAACACTGATGTGTAATATGACAATAAATAATAGAGTGTATTTATTCAGGATATTGTAAATAAATATCAGTTATTTTAGGGAATGTAATAAATAAATGAATTGCTTATTGAAATGAGAAGAAAATTTTGTTGACTTGAATATTATGTGACAATGTGTTGCAATTTTTTTTTTCTAATAAAGTTTTCAAAATATCGCGCTAACTAAGTACCAAATATGAAAATCGTATTTTTCTAATTTGTAAGTTTTTTTAATTTCTCAGAAACATTTTTGCTAAATCAAGCATCATAAAATCTTTTTATGATTCAGAGAAGTAAAACGGCTAAGAGATAAAACATTTTATCCGAAATAGGGTTAAAATAAAACGTAAAGGTCTTTTTTTGGTTTCCTAAAAAGTAGCCCTACATAATTCAAAAGAAACTTTTCTAATACTGCAATAATCGTGCTTTCAGTTAAATTGCAATACAGTGGGACTAAGTGGATAATAGAGTTTAATATTATTTAAAACAAAATCAAAGGAACTTGATTAAATTTATAATGATTAAAATATGTACAGTTCGTCTTCTTGGTTTTACGAGGGTCTAACTCACAAAAATGCCAACATTTTGTTTTTCTTTAGAATCACCCAACAAAGCAGTTTCATTTCCAAATAAATTTCGTAACAATCGATTGAAAAATGAACAATCCAGTTGTGTGACTTAATTCTGTCTAGAGAAAATATTTATTATGAAAGGATAACTTTGATTTATATCTAGAATTCAGGAAATGTTTAAAGCTCGAGTGGACTTTATATATCATTATTTTTAAGTATCATAAGCAAGGTTCGTATTTTTCTGCAGTAAAAACTCCCAGAATATGCCATATAATATGGAATAAAAACCTGTCAAATATGCAAAAAACAATATGTAAAAAAGTATAAAATATACAAATAAAAATCTTAAAATATACAATAAAGCAGCTAAAAAATGTTCTTAGTAAAGAAATATATGAAAGAAGGGGATAAAATCATTAGTAATGATATTAATGTTAAGATGGTTTTTATAGCTGACATCCCAACCCATATTAACACTATTCTCACCACGTATGCCGATGACACATGTCTATTGTCAGTGAATAATGATCCTTCCATAGTATCCCAATCCCTCCAATCCCACATCACCACCCTTGAAGAATGGTACCAGAACTGGAGGATTAAAATAAATTCCTATAAATCCCAGCAAATCACATTTACCGTTCGTCGTAAACCTTCGTCTTGCCCCACAGTATCTTTTAATAGTACCCCACTTATTCCTGTTGAACAGACCCGTTACTTAGGACTAAATCTGAAGAAACGACTGACATGGAATCCTCATACAAGACTGAAAAGAAAGGAAACTGTTCGTCGATTCCGACTATTACAACATTTACTAGACAAACGGTCCAAACTTCCAATCCATTACAAAAGACTGATCTACATGACTATTATAAGGCCTATCTGGACATACAGAATTGAGCTATGGGGCTCCACTAAACCATCTAATTCCTCTCGAATCCAATCCTTACAGTCCAAAATCCTTCGTAAAATCCTTACAGTCCAAAATCCTTCGTAAAATCCTTACAGTCCAAAATCCTTCGTAAAATCCTTAATGCTCCTTACTTTGTCACAAATCAAGTCATCAGAACCTCAGTGTCCCCTATGTTGCCGATTTGGCCGGAACCAGATACCAATCCTTCCATAATAAACTTCCTAACCACCCAAACCAACTCGTTTCTAACCTGGCTTCTCCTTCATTACCTAATAATCCTCCTAGACGTCTGAAAAGAAGATGGCCTCGAGATATTCTCCTTTAGAAATGTTTTTGTAGTTCTATCAATGAGTAGATTCTCCACATGTTTGTATCATGTCATAATATCACTTACAGCAAATTTACTTGATGTGTATATATGTATACAGTTGTAAATAACAATAAATAAATTATTTAAAAAAAAAAATATTAAGTTGAATTTATTACTGGGACTTTCTGATCCGATGCCTCGTGAAGGCGTACCTGAAGAAGATACCCAAAACAATTGTTTATAGTTTTAGAAATCGCATGTAAACGATAGGGAGAATTGAACAAACCTGGAGAAAAAAATAGTTTCAGGATTTAATCACCCCATAAAAATTTGCCATCTTAATTTGAGTATTCAATTATTAAAGCGTAATCATCATACCAGATATTTTCTATCTATTAGCAGTAATATGTTTATGACGGTTAGAAACTCGTATTTGATTTTTTTACGATCGCGATATTTTCCCTACGATATATCTCGTACATAAATCAGTGAAAGTAGAAATTTCTTAGAAAATTTTAGTATTTTTTAAGGGTTTAATATAAATATATATATATATATTTACTATTATATAAAGAGAGGGTTTTATGTTTTCTACTAGCATTATGAGGGAAGTAAAAAAATAAATAAATCCTCTATAAAGACAGATGAAGAGTATACATTGTGGCCTTCTTTCTATATTTAATAAACCAGGTACCTACAGCGCAACCTACGTGGAAGGTCATCAAATGTAGGACACTTTTTGCGGCACAAGGACACCGCAGAACTTTCACACCGCATCTACCTTCCGGGTGTCTTCGCCACAACGAACACCTGCTAATGTATATATATACTTCACAATTCTTTTGTGTTCTGTTTCTATTTATTAATAATTTATTTTTCACTTTAATTTTATTTTAGTTATTTAAAAAATGTATATTATTTAGTTATTTTTATCAACATTAAAAATTAAAAACGTATTTTTATCATACATTTCATTAATGTGCCACTGCATTAGCCAGAATAAATTATATGATTTAGTTTTGTTAATGTTGGTACGAAAACTATCACGAATGTTGAAATATTAACAACTGTATTTAACACAGTAATAGAGTTTATTTTTCACAGTTACCGACCGTTAAGTAGATATTGTTTGTCTACATATCATTAACATCTTCGAAACTTTAAGTACGTTTATTTGATTTTTGTCGTAATAATGCCAACAATATGATAAGAAACTAACCCATTTCTTCTAATATTTCAATGAATCATATAATGTTTATATTTTTTATATATCTAATAAAAAGATTTTAAATTATTATATGAAACGTCAAATATAATTTAATAATAGTTTATGTAAATTTGGAAACTTAAAAAATGTAAAATCTCCCTTTGGCCGGATTGGATTATCTTCAATATTGTTATCTAGATGTTAGGAAGTAAATTAACGTATTTTTTAAAACACTAAACACATATAAATCATTTCATATTAATGGAAAGAAGAAACATTAGAAGAATGAAAATATGTTAGGTTTTAATTATCTAATCAATGACGACTATATTTTATAAATCATCTTTTCCTCTGGCGTCTCATGAATGATTAAATTAAGTGACCTGGAATAAGATTGCTTGCAATTACCGAGGTCATACATGAATCAATTAAGAGCGTTGCTTAACCTAAGAAAATTGAAGAAGTATATAGGAATTAGTAGTTTTTTAAATAATTTAAAGAATAAATCCAGTACCGCAACGATATTTTATATATACTCCTGGAGCATACTAATGCCGCAATAAATTTTCAAGTGTACTTTAAATTACACTTTTCTGGATGATGCCGTATATTTTAGTGAGTGTTTAAGCAAGCTGTAAAATACAGGATTTGTGTATTTTACCTATAATGTATTCAATAGATTCACTAAAAATAAATCACCTATAGGCTATATTGAACATCGTCTTCCAGAGACACTTTTGTATTTTTTTCATATAATGGGGTTACTTTCTATGTATACTATTCTATACATTTCTCCTTTCATAAATTTAATAAATTCCTAGAATGGTCCATTTAAATAATAATACTAAGCGGGAATGTGAAAGGCACAAATAAAAACTTTCATAAAAGGCATTTCGTGAACTAGTTTTATCCATTAAAGCTACATCTACTCTTCCTAACACTGTTTATTCTAGCCATCAAAAAGGATACACCTCATAAATCTCTCATTGGTTCATTACCGACAGTGTTTTGACTGGAGAAGTGAATGGAGTAACAAATGGACTATCAGATGAGTGAAAGTAGACGGGTTCAGATCTCATGAGTGCAGTTGGCTGACCCAGTGGCTACAGGCCGGGAGAAGAAACCATTGGATCGAATTCTTCAAAAATTTTCATTTATGTTTATTTTTAATTTTTTATTTTTATTTATACAAAATAATAATGTTGTAATGAATTAAAAATAAACTTAAAGCAAAATAACTCTTAAGCCCATTAATTCTTATATACATTCAGCCTGAGGAACTCTAAGCCGCGCTTAATCCACCACGTGAAGGAAAATGAAGCATTCAGAAAGATCCCAGCGTTTCTGCCAGTGAAGGCTGAGAGAGGGCAATAAATGCAAAATTGATTAATTAAATGTTATTTTGGACATACTCCTGTTCTTATTTTAAAATTTAATGCCTCGTGTTAAATCGTCCGTGTGTCGTAGAACACTCGCCTATCCTCCAGTGTAATCAGAAATGGGCTGGAATAAATACTGCAGAGAGCATGAAAAGAATATTTAGTTTGGTGAAATTCAGATAGTTGACAATTTAATGAGTATTATGACACAAGTAATCAGATTTTGAAATGTACAACGGTTTTAAAATGTCGGAAAAATTAATTATTAAATAAAGGGTCTATGAAGTTTTGAGGGTTTTTTGGTTTCCCTCAGAAATTATTAAAAACAGTTGTAAAAAATGTTCATAAACTGAGCTAAGCATCCTAAGGTATTAAATAAGTCTTAACTCAATGAGCATAAATTCCGCTAAATATTTTTATTAGTTTGAATTTCTATCCTAAAATCAACCAGTTTTTAAATATTCGCCTCCAAAAGACGTAAGATAAACAGCATTCAAGATTATAGGGCATGGATACATTAAACTGTTCTCGAATGCTGATTACCAGCCAAGGAATCAACAGACCCCTTTTTTTTATAGAATTAGATGAGAAATATTTCTTTCCTATTCATTATTTTTTTTAGAGCAAAATATTTGGAAATTAAAAAAAATCGCACGGGGTGGCAATCTGGAGTAATTTTCACGAAGAACCAGGGGGTCTTTTGATTTTTATCCGTGATCATAAAATCGAAAAAACAAAACACAATGAGATCATAAAAACATTCCTGTGGAGAGCAAAATTTGATTAATTATCTCTCAATGTCCTTTTCTTTTTTTTTTAACTATTTTTTTTATGTAGCGTGTAGTGACTAATTGCAATCGGCTGGATTTATTTTTATTGTCATATATACATTTATGTTTACTTAAAAAATCATAACGTTACCTAGATAGAATGCAATTACTTATTAAGATGATAAGGCGGATAGCAATGGGAACATTGTGTCCTGATCTAGCGGGAGCTGTACCCATTCATATGCAACCGGTAGCCCAGCACTAATAGCGCAGCGGCAGCCAAAGCCATTGTTGCTGTCTATTGTCTACCTTACTTAGAGCTATCTTAGTCCCTGTCAACAATCCTCTGTCACTCGTGGGGATTGTACAAGAGAATGAGCAACTATATTAAAAATAAAACATAAAATTTAACATATGAAATTTATTATTATATCTATGTAATAAAATAGGGCTGTACGTTTCAATAATTTCACACACACTGAATTACTTATCACTGAATCACTAAAATGACGATTTTTATGAAGTTGAAATAATTAACGTTGATACCACTTGTTAATGTTTTATTAACAGGTTTTGAAAATGTCAGACTCCGAAGTTTTTTTTTTAGTTTTTTTTTATATATCTTTATTGAAATTTACAACTGAATATTATATAATACATTCAATAAATTTGATCTCAGTTAAAATGGAATGTTACAGGCGTGTAGAGCAACTACCAATTGGTAGCACTATTATAACCTAAAACCAATTTCGTTTTTCAAATTATTAAAAAAAACATACAGTATTAGCAATGATATAGACTTTATATCTGAGTGTATTTTTTAAATATTCTCTATAGTTTTATCTAAAATTTCTATCATAACATATAAAAAAATCGACTCAGTTTTTATCACTGTTTCTCAAAAATGACTATACCTATGAAGCTGAAATTATTAATGGTTCCTCTTGTGTTAACTAAAATTAACTGGACTCTAAACGATTCAAAAAACAAAACTTTTTAATTATATAACAATAAATAAATTTTTCGAATAACTCGAAAAATACATATCTCCATTTGAATGATAATTAAATTATTCATAAAATAAATAAAAAACCCATCAATGTAAATACAGCTAACGTTGAAGTAGAGTGAAAATAGGAGGAGGAAGACGTTTCTCCCCCCCCCCCAACTATTACTTATAATGTTGAAAATTCTTCTATATTGCATACAAAGATCTACTATTTTCCTCGAATATTCTTAGACGAAGATGTGGAAACAATTAAATTAAATGCCAACAACATGAAATTCAGTAAGAAATTTGTCATGTAGCCGAAACAAAAATGATTTCAGTGATATAGTGTTAGTGGCGAATAAGTTAAAAAACTAACTATCTGTGGTCTACAATAAATAGAAATATGAAATTCTACAGATATTTTTGTTAAATAGCAGTTGAAAACCTCTTTGTTTTATTTAAGTTGTCTCTCAAGAAAATTATTTGTAATCTATTATCTTAAACACATTTTACATGAGCATATATTTTATTTATTTGAATCTTTATTGTTATTCATAATATGTTTATTTACTT